>NC_069499.1:137183484-137255984 GCF_027579735.1 Bombina bombina | reverse complement strand
GTTATAGCTATTGGATAATGACAACATTCCTGGGGTTTTAAAAGTTATTTCATAACAGACTTGCATTTGCAGACAGCTGATGTATAACCCAACACACAATATACTTGTAGGCAATTCTTCAAAGATCTCGTTCCCAATGTTCTGTATCCTATGACCTCTGCATAGCATGATTGTATATGTAATCATGACTGCACTGCAGATGTTCTTCTTGTAGGGTGTAGGCGCATGTTGATCCAGAGAGAGGTTTATATTTTGGAAAGCTACATGTGTCAGGATAGTTCAGCAAACATCTGGATTTCATCAGAAAAGTGAAATGCGTTTAGCAGGAAATGTAGTAATTTACAGTAAACACACGAGAGGAAAATCAGCCTATATTAACTGAGAGCGACCTTCACTTTATTGCTTGTGTGTTGTGGATACAAGGATGGTTCTACGCCTTTTATAATTGGTGGTGCTAAGAAAGGCTGCCAAAGCTTTTGGGTGGGTCTATAGTTCTCATATTGAAACCCCCCTATTGTCCACATTTGCTTCTCTTCTTGTGGAAAAAAATGTGCACAAGGAACTTATAACCACTTATACTGTGAGGACTGGGGGCTTACAGTAAAGACTGGGTGTGCAGAATACTCCCATAAGGCCCTCCTCATGCAGAAGCATTATACTGTTTTGGATTTTAACCTGAAAACCCGGGTTGTATATGGCAACACACCTATAACTTCCTGTTTGGGGTCCAGTTGAGGGATTGTCTTACACTTGTGCTTATCCTAATCTCAGTTCATTTTCTCTTACTTAGCCTTAAAGGGTCATGAAATTGAAAACATTTGTTTCATGATTTGGGTAGAACATACAATTTTAATCAATTTTTCAGTTTACTTCTATTATTAAATTTGCTTCATTCTTTTGGTATCATTTGTTGAAGGAGCAGCAGTGCACTACTGGTTTCTAACTGAACACATGGGTGAGCCAATAACAATCGGTATATATATATATGCAGCCACCAATCAGCAGCTAGAACCTAGGTTCTTTTCTGTCCCTGAGCTTTCCTAGATAAACATTTCAGCAAAGGATGACAAGAAAAGGAAGCAAATTAAATAATAGAAGTAAATTGAATTTTTTTTTTGGGGGGGGGGGGGGTTCATGTCCCTTTAAGACTAACCTCTTCTCTTGGAGCAGGCAACACAATACTTATGATTTTGAAGAGCATAAAACAGCATATTCAACCCTTTGTAAAATAGACACAAGCATTACAGGAATGACGTTATCAATGGACTTAAAGAGTGAACCCACTGTGTGCTCATCATTTGAATGCCTCATCCTTTTTTAGTTTAATAATAAAATCCTCAAATTAGCTAAAGTAATATTATTTTTAAATAAATATTTGTTTCTTTCTTTATTTTTAACCCCTGCAGAGGAATTCTTCCCTTGGTTCATAAGCTGGTCACAGTGGGTGACTGGCACATACTTATGCCACTCCTGATTATTTAATCAGCCATGTGCTTCTCAAGAGTACAAACGCATTATACCTGGGACTGCAGTTTTGAAACAACGCAAAATAAGCATTTTTTTACAATTAATCAATGGTTCTATTGAGCTAGTGCAGAACATTTTATTACATCAGAATGTCCATTTATATGTGATGGACACATTCATTGGTTTTTTACCTCTGTGATTACCTTATAGCTAAGCCTCTGCTGACTGCCCCCTTATTTAAGTTATTTTGACAGACTTGCATTTTAGCCAATCAATGCTGACTCCTAGGTAACTTCACAGGAGTGAGCACAATGTTATATATAAGTAACACGTGAACTAGTGTACCATATAGATGTCTAGCTGTAAAGAAACTGTCAAAATGCACTGAGATAAGAGTTGCCCTTTAAGGGCTTATAACTTAGCATATTCGCCTACGTAGGTTTAGCTTTTAAAAAAGAATACCAAGAGAACAAAGCAAATTTGACGATAAAAGTAAATTGGAAAGTTGTTTAGAAATTGCACGCCCTTTCTGAATCATGAAAATTTGTAATTTTGACTAGACTGTCCCTTTAAGACTGAGCCGAAAACAAACACAAGTTCTACTCTCTAATGTTAATAAGTTGATGTATTTGATTATATCTTTCTAATTCAGAAAAGAACAGGCCAATTCCAACCGCCATCTTAATCTTACCACTAACTCTTTTTTTATAGAAATATTTAAAATGGGGTTTCATTTAAAATTCTAAGACTGTTCATACTACCAATATTTATGTAACTTAACCCCTTAATGACCACAGCACTTTTCCATTTGTTGACCTTTGGGGACCAGGGCTATTTTTACATTTCTGCGGTATTTGTGTTTAGCTGTAATTTTCCTCTTACTCATTTACTGTACCCACACATATTATATACTGTTTTTATTGCCATTAAATGGACTTTCTGAAGATACCATTATATTCATCATATCTTATAATTTACTATAAAGAAAATTATAAAATATGATAGAAAAAGTGTGCGTTTTTTTTTTCAATCACCAAAAAAACACCCCTGCTAAATAGTTTCTAAATTTTGTCCTGAGTTTAGAAATACCCAATGTTTACATGTTCTTTGCTTTTTTTTCAAGTTATTGGGCAATAAGTACAAGTAGCACTTTTCAAACCATTTTTTTTTTTTCAAAATAGCGATAGTTACATTGTAACACTATCTGTCAGGAATCCCTGAATAACTCTTCACATGTATATATTGTTTTTTAGTAGACAACCCAAAGTATTGATCTAGGTCCATTTTGGTATATTTCATGCCACCATTTCACTGCCAAATGCAATCAAATAAAAAAAATCGTTCATTGTTTCACAAACTTTAGGTTTCTCACTGAAATTATTTACAAACAACTTGTGCAATTATGGCACAAATGGTTGTAAATGCTTCTCTGGGATCCCCTTTGTTCAGAAATAGCAGACATATATGGCTTTGGCATTGCTTTTTGGTAATTAGAAGGCCGCTAAATGCCACTGAGCACCACACGTGTATTATGCCCAGCAGTGAAGGGGTTAATTAGGGAGCTTGTAGGGTTAATTTTATCTTTAGTGTAGTAGACAACCCAAAGTATTGATCTAGGCCCATTTTGGTATATTTCATGCCACCATTTTGCCGCCAAATGCAATCAAATAAAAAAAAAAACCTTCATTGTTTCACAAACTTTTTCACAAACTTTAGGTTTCTCAATGAAATTATTTACAAACTGCTTGTGCAATTATGGCACAAATGGTTGTAAATGCTTCTCTGGGATCCCCTCCTCTCCTCCTCTCTTGTTACTTCCTCACATTCCCGTTTACAGGACTTCTCCAGACTGGCCCCCATCTTGTGGAATTCCCTGCCTCGCTCCATAAGACTCTCCCCTAGTTTTAACAGCTTCAAGCACTCCCTAAAAACTCTACTATTCAGGGATGCATACAACCAACACTAACCTTTCCTAACTCCATTGCTTTCCCCTTGAACCCCTTAGAATGTAAGCCTATGGGCCCAGCTGTTTACAGATCGCTTCATAAGAGCCGACTACAACAATGAAACTCTCGGCAGGGCCCTCTACCCACTTGACCCCTACAAAAGCTATCCTGTACACCGACTATGTTTACAGCGCTGCGGAATCTGTTGGCGCTCTACAAATACCTGATAATAATAATGATAATAATATATATATATTCAGCAGTGATGGATCCCCCCTTAGCCCCCAACCTCGCTGATCCCCCCCCAAACAGCTCTCTGACCCTCCCCCCCCGCTACCTATTTCCACCCGTTGCCATATAATTCGTTTTTTTATTTTTAAATCAATATTTTTCTGTAGTGTAGCTGCCCCCCTCCCAGATCCCTTGGATAATATTGATCCCCCCCCTCCATCAATAACACTTTACATGTCCCTCCCGCCCCCGTGCACAATCCCTCCCCCGTGTCCGTGCACGCTCCCAGTGCCCCTGCGCATGATCCCACCCCCCTCTGAAGTTTTCCCCCAGCGATGGGCTGCCCACCCGCCTCCCGGCTCCCACTCACCAATGATCGGCACCATTGCTGGCTGGTGGCCCTCTCTGCATCGGTGGGTAAAAAAGGTATTATAGTGATGCCTCAATATCAAGGCATCACTGCAATACCTTGAAAGTGGCTGGAAGCGATCACGATCGCTTGCACCGCTTAAAACCCCAGAGGACGTGCCAGGCGTCCTTAACTTACCTTTTTCCTTATGACAGCAGACTGGCGATCTTCCTCCCGCAGCTCCTGCTGTACTTAGCACAGCAATGACGATTCCAGCTTCCTCCAATCATTGCGTGCACCCCAGAGCATCTAGCTCGTAAGGCCATGCAATGATTGGAGGAAGCCGGATTTGTCATCGATATGCTAAGTACAGCATTAGAAGCGTACTGAGGATTGCCGGTCTGCTGTCGTAAGGAAAAAGGTATTATTTTTTTTTTTAAAAAACGCTTAAATGTAAAGTTTAATGAATGAAAGTGCCCCTGTTTTTGTGAGTATTTTTAAAAACCTGGCACTTTCTTATTAAAATTGCCATTCACTTTAAATAAATGTGTTAAAAAAAAACCCCAACAACCTCTAAATAGAGATTGCTGGGAAAATGGTGTCGGAAAAACATGGTAACAATCTTTTAGTCATTTATTGAACAATTATTCCTTACATTCTTGTTTTCCAGTGACAGAACAGCAAGGTATTATTATTACTGGCACCTGAGAAAAGAAGTATTGCGCTCCCATTGCATACAGAGAGAAGAGGCCTACTTCCTACTGGCAGCCTTCGCTCTGCAGGCCGACCTTGGGAGCTTCAAAAGAAACAAACACTATGGAAAATATTTTGAGCCAGAAGCTTACTTTCCTCCATGGGTAAGATTCTTTTTATTTATTTAATTTCCATATTTAACCTTTTGTGTAACTTGATTTTGCAAGAATAATATCAAGTTAATAGATTTAATGCTGTACTGCAATCTCATACAAATATGCAGTACTGCTGGAGAAATGGTCCATAGCCAAACAGGTTTCAGAACTGCTAATAGTGTGTTACATAATACCACTTGTAGAATTGAAGGACAAGAAATCTCAACATTTTCTTTTTGTGCTTAAATCTTTTCATGTAAGAGATAACCTAGCTCATAAAACAATGTGGGCTAGTGGAGCACAGTCTGTATCGCAGGCTGCGTTATCCTTTTCAAGACCGAACACAAAGTATATTGCACAGTCTGGTTTATAAAGTTCATGCAAATTAATAAAATAAAAAATCTTATTGCTTTAAACCATGTATTTAAGTCTTTATGGACCGGGCATTTTAGACAAAAACTTCCCCAAAAGACCAGAGCATTTTTAACATTTTTGCCATCACTATATTTAAACAGAAATAGAGCCTTTTTTATATTTACCCATCAAAACTATATATTTTTTTTTAGTAGACAACCCAAAGTATTGATCTAGGCCCATTTTGGTATATTTCATGCCACCATTTCACCGCCAAATGCAATCAAATAAAAAAAAATCGTAAATATTTTCACAATTTTAGGTTACTCACTGAAATTATTTACAGCTTGTGCAATCATGGCACAAATGGTTGTAAATGCTTCTCTGGGATCCCCTTTGTTAAGAAAAAGCAGACACATATAGCTTTGTCATTGCTTTTTAGTAATTAGAAGGCCGCTAAATGCAGATGCGCACCACACTTGTATTATGCCCAGCAGTTAAGGGGTTAATTAGGTAGCTTGTAGGGTATATTTTAGCTTTAGTGTAGAGATCAGCTTCCCACCTGACACATCCCACCCCCTGGCCCCTCTCAAACAGCTCTCTTCCCTCACCCACCTCACAATTGTCACCGCCATCTTAAGTACTGGCAGAAAGTCTGCCAATACTAAAATAAAAGTTTTTTTTTTTTTTAAAACATTCTGCAGTGTTGGATCCCCCTAAGCTCCCAACCTCCCTGATCCCCCCAAATAGCTTTTTAACCCTCCCCCTAACCTTAGGTACTGGCAGCTTTGTGCCAGTACCCAGTTTGCTGCAAATTAGGCAATTTTTTTATAAAAAATTTAAATAACCTTTTTTTTCTGAAGTGTAGCTGCCCCCCTCAATACCCTATCACCCTCACCCTCCCAGATCCGTTTATGGCAACGGATCCCACATAGGATCCCCCTCATTGCCCCTACCTCCCTCCTTCCCCCTCAATGAAGCAGTTATTATTTTTTTGGCTTCCCTGTAGCGTGACGTAGCGGTCCCACCCGCTCCAGCCTTCCTCCCGCCTCCTACAGCGACGGGCCGCCCACCCGCCTCCCTCCTTATTCTCCCACCCACCAACGATTGGCACCACCGGGGCCCTCTCTGCATCGGTAATTCTGCAAATCTATTTCTGCAGTGCCCCACTTGTGGGGCATTCAGAAATAGCACAATCTCGCAATTTTGAGCGAGATTGCGGCAAAGTACCCACCCCTGCTCTCGTGCAGCCAGTCACGTGAAAGCAGGGGCTGTCGATCTCTCTGGTTGAGTTGGTCCAGGGTATTTTTTTTAAACAATTGAAAACAGCATATTCTATAAAATAACATAAATCACATGATAGTCTGATGATCATCACTCTGGCGATCTTAGACTTCTTGTCAGTACTTTATTGTCCCTCAGTTTTAGAAAGTAAAATTTTACCTTGAGAGCTGTTTGTCTAGCTCAGCTATGCAGGCTTCTCTGTGTGAAGGAGAGACACACACATTGCAATATAATGCTAAGGAAAGATTTTGTGTGATTTATCTCCATGACGGCAAGTTTTTGCTCATCAAGCCCTTTATGTTACTACACTACAGCAAGGTGAATAAAAGGGACAGAGGGACAGATATTACAGTAGGAGATTTTAAATAATTCTATAAAATAAATTGGATTATAAAAAAGCAAGCATTGTAGATTTTTTTTAGGTAAAGAATGCATAGAATAATTTAAATTATGCATTCCTTACCATCACTTTTAGTATTAAAAAGTTCATGGTCAGATATTTAATGTATAGCAGAATGAAGACATTAAATTATATGGCCACAAAATGCACAGTCCAATGACCATTCAATCACCTCTAGAAAACTTGGCTGAGTTGGACTTTTTTTAATTTTGGATAATGTAATACACATGGGTGTTCTAGCCAAAGCAACTTGCCAAAAAAATTAGTGCAGCAAGTAAAAGAGAGTGTTTTCTGAAACCAGTGTTATTATGAAGAAAATAATCTCATGCTGATTTTAGTGACATTAAAGAAAAACTTTAATATTAATTTTATCAGTTGAAAACACTCAGATGTACCGCAGCAGTGCCCTTAGGCAGCAGTTAATTAGATGTGCTTCCTGTTATCTAAATTCTTTTGTACGCAGGAATAGCATCACTAACACCCACTTTTGTCAGCTCACAAACATCAAAGTCAAAATTAAACTTTCATGATTCAGATAGAGCATGCAATTTTAAGAAACTTTTCAATTTACTTCTGTAGTCTAATATGTTTTATTCTCGTTTTATTGATATCCTTTGTTGAAAAGCATATTGAGGCAGGCTCAGGAGTAGCAATGCACTACTGGGAGCTTGTTGGAGATTGGTGGCCACGTCATATCATTGGCTCACCAGATGTGTTCCACAATCTCATCTCTTTAGCTGACTTTAACTGTGTGTTTAACCCCATAGCAGTGGTTAAACAGTTATATGCAAGCAATAGTGCGATGGTTAAATGATCAAACACCATCATTTTCTTTTAGCACTGTTATGTCCCTTTAAGGTGAGCTTATATTAATATTAGTGCAGTTTTATATTAATTTGTTAATGGGCAGCCAAGTAAACAGAACACAATTACTTGCTAGTATCATGAAGCAGTGCCTTAATGGGCAAGTATGGGCAAAGTCAGGACAATAAATGTTACCAGGTGAGTTATGAGCGTGGAGTGTTGGTCCAAATGTGTGATTGGGTATTTCTTGTTTAATTGTAGTGAATCTAGAATGTTGAGAGTGATAGCAGGATAGAATTCCCAAAGAGAATTGAAATTTCTGGAATATAAAATGACAGAGAACATATTGCAAAGTTTCATTACTAATCAGGATGACACCTCTCTGAGAAATGGCCCCTAAGCCTATATTACTCATTAATAATCTGTCCCTAGACCCAAGACTATATACTATTTAAGAGTAGCGGATCATTTTGTATATTTAACAGACGTTATGATTTTCTTGAAGGGTCAAAATTAAATCAGAATCTCATATGAAGGTCATTTTATGTCCAAGGTTAGTTTGGCTTTTGCAAGTGTGTAACAGGACTGCATAATCCGTGTTTTTTAGACTTGTATTCAATCTATGTAAGAATGTTCTTTTTTTTTTTGGGGGGGGGCACATTTTGCATTAATAATATTGTTATTTTTGTTGTTTTACTGATTAGAATAGAATTTTTGTTTACTAGCAATGGGAAGATTGGGCCTTTATGTGATTTTGTGTTTTATAGAACATTAGTTAGTCAACTAATTTACACCCAAATTGAAATCTTTTCTTAAGATCCTGTGTAATTGTGGCTGTGGTTAATATTAATAGATGTCTTCTCAGGATCAACATCATTGTAAATAAAGACAGCTGAACTTTATAGCAAATGACTAGACAAAACGGTTTATTACCATTCTCTTCACACAGGTGATCAAGAAGCGAGGGAAAGACTATATCTTAAAACACATTCCAAACATTCATCGAGATCAGTTTTCCCTAAATGTGTCCGAGGCATATCTGATGTATATTAAAGAGGCAGCACGCTTGGAGGATGTAGCAGTCCATTACTATAGGTTGTATAAGGTAAGAATCCTACAGATCGTATCTTACATGGTCAGGTATAACAAATTGTTCAACAAATAGAGAGAATTCCTCCCTTAGTGTTGCTATCTATCTCTATCTTTCTCTATCTATCTCTATCTTTATCTATCTATCTATCTATCTATCTATCTATCAATCTATGTACACAACTTAAACAAAAGGATGTCAGTTATGCCTGGTCTTTGTGGAAGCAATACCAGTGTCAGAATTCCCTCCTTGCTGTTTATATTCAGAATGAGGTAAGAAATCTCCTTCGCATCATTCCCAATTATTTGACACAGTATTGGTATAGTTTGCTTTTTTGACATCCAATCAAGTTTCCTGTCCATTTGTATCAGGCTAGAAGTTCTATCTTACTTCCCATCTTTTTTATTTTCCTTAACCATTGCCATTCATCGGCACCCTGCCTGCGGCTATTTACAAAGCTTACAGAGATGAGCAGATGGAGACGTATCAAGCCCAAGCATGTGCCTGTTAGTTTCACAAGTGTAGGGGTATGATACTGGATATACACTTCCATGACCAGGAATAGGAAACTATTGTAGGTGAAATTTAAAGTGACAGTAAAAACAGAGATTGTAATAGAAAAATGTTTTATTATACATAGTACAACAACTTTGCAATATTTTTCATTATTTATTTTGCTCCCTTTCCCTGTAATTTGTTTAAAAAAATTGTGGGGATTCCAGATCTAAAGCTGGCAACTGCCAGGCTTTACAAGTTTAACCCTTCCACATGTCTGTCCCTAAATGACCAGCAGAGATAAAAATAAAATAACTGCAAAGCATGTCTTGCTAATATGACTACTATGGCTAGCTGTATGTAGTCCTGCAACAAGTCTGGATTGGCTCCTCCAAATAAAACTTAATTGGCCAGATTAAGAGTGGAGCACTAACAGTTACGCGCATGTCGGGTTTTCCGCTCTTATTTACAAGTTGAAAGTAAATGCAATCGCTTGAGCAGAATCGTGATTTACGCTAGAATGATTACGCGTCCTCAGAGCGCTGGTTAACTGCTTCGGGGAAACAAAAAAAGTGTCACAAAACACATCAAAAATACATTACAGAGTACAGTTACACTCAAAATGACACCGTCTAATAAAATTATTTAAAAAATATTGCACAAAAAGTTATAAAGGCTCAAAGATATGAGGTCTCAGGTGTTAGAGGAAAAAAAGGCAGGCGAAAGAGCTTTAACAAAGAGATACATACATATCTAAAGATGTATATGTGTGTGTGTATGTTTATATGCACGTACATATGTATTTACAGACATGTACACATAAATACATATACATATCTAAAGATGTATATGTGTGTGTGTATGTTTATATGCACGTACATATGTATTTACAGACATGTACACATAAATACATATACATATCTAAAGATGTATATGTGTGTGTGTATGTTTATATGCATGTACATATGTATTTACAGACATGTACACATAAATACATATACATATCTAAAGATGTATATGTGTGTATGTTTATATGCACGTACATATGTATTTACAGACATGTACACATAAATACATATACATATCTAAAGATGTATATGCGTGTGTGTATGTTTATATGCACGTACATATGTATTTACAGACATGTACACATAAATACATATACATATCTAAAGATGTATATGCGTGTGTGTATGTTTATATGCACGTACATATGTATTTACAGACATGTACACATAAATACATATACATATCTAAAGATGTATATGTGTGTGTGTATGTTTATATGCATGTACATATGTATTTACAGACATGTACACATAAATACATATGCACAAATATATATATGCGCATTGGAGCCCTTTGTAGTAAAGTAGATGAAAACATGTATATATTACTACCTATATATAATCATGTATATATATATAGGTATAGATATTTATTGTATCAAAATACCATCAGATATAGACATATTTATTTAGGAATAAATAGAACATATTCTTCTATGTGAAGAATACTGGAATGTGATATATTCATATTTTTATGTCGGATTACTACCCTTGAGAATATGTGATCGGGTTTGTGCAGGAATAGGGTGCTATTTTTCCCCACTACTTTTTTGCTCCATTGACTTCTATGGGGGAATACGTTATCACTCGCACTGTATTAGTTCAGATTTTTACGCGCATCTGGTTAGTGTGCAGGCAAACACATTTTACTTTTAACTCCTAATACGATCGCAACCCAACGCATAAAGCTTGTAGCGTAGTTAACACTCGAGCAGGAGCTTTAAATGGCACTCCACGTGTAATCTGGCCATTGTAGGTGGAGCTGTAAACAATTTCAACAAACAATCTTAATCTATTGAAAACATTTGGGAGACTGTTGATCATTTTTGTAATTACAAGGTCGTCACTGTCCTTTTAATGTCCAGCTGTATGTATATGATAATGTGATGATCTTATTGTTTGTTTGTTTTTTCAGATATGACCATTAAAAGTGAAAATGCTTAAAATGTGTATAAAGCATGTATTAGCTTCAATTCTCTTTAAATGTGTCCCTGTGTTATTTATATGAGTCTGTCTGGCAAACTTTTAGCTGTGGATTTTAATATATTTGAGATGTCATCAAAGAGCATCTTATCTTTGTATTACGAGTCGGTACTTCTAATCAACAAATAGTTTTTGTCATCATTTCTCTAAATACATTATTGGACATTACACGCATATACAATTAATACATGGTTTCCCATGAACTTCATGAAATCCATTTAAACAAATTTTGATTTCCAGCCGGTCTAATTACATCACAACTCTTCCCCATCATTATGCCTATTGATTTTTAAAATATTGACCAGATTCCTAAATGTGATAAATTGTTGTGTATTAAAATAAAATGAACACATGAAACTCCCATCCATTTACTTTATCTTGAAAGTAATTATACACTTTTCAGTTTCATCTTATTTATTTTTCTTTTGAATCAACTATAATGAGGGAAGTATTTAAATTAGTATGGAAAATAAATCCCCACTAAAAGGTTTTTTGGTGATTTTGGTGAAAGCACCAAAATCTGAAGCCCCCTCCCCCGAGCTATGCCAGCGACCTTAACAAAGATGGCCGCTGGCAGTGAAATAACAGCACCTCCCTGGTCCCCATACTTTCATCAGGGGTAAGGGTATGAGAAGGTGCAATATAAATCCTGTATTTAGTTCATGAATAATACAGGTATATTAAATTATACAGACCTGTTACCAACTAGAAACACTGTTGCGCTTATAGTTACAGACTTCTATTTTGTGGGGCTACAAAAAATCATATCATATTTTTTCACATATAATGCATCAATAACATGGTGCAGACCCTATTAGAATATAAATTATTTTTATACTATATTATTTATTATACATAATAATGTGCTTATAGTTGGCTACATGAAGCCACCATATTGTGGATAGCAACTAGTTCCCATCCACCTCAGTTACCTTTAATGTCAGAGTAGGCACATGGCTGCTGCTAACAAATGATAGAAAGTACAGGAAGCAGCTAGCTCTAACTTAATGGTCCTTTAGCTGAATGGGAACTAGCAGTTACTAATTTTTTTTCCAGCTCTCACTATGGTGGTTTCAGGAAGATAATTTTAATCTGACTGGTATTTATAATAGGCAGAAACAGGCGCCCCTCTATGGAGTTCACCTTTAGGTACATGCCTACTCTGCCTAATTATAAAACCGGCCCTGAACATGAACATTGATGTTTGTATTTATTTATTTTAGGATAAAAGGGAAGTTGAAGCATCTCTGATTCTTGGACTCACATTACGAGGAATCCAAATATTTCAGGTATATTTAATATATATTATTATTTCTTACTTGCAGAGAGTTTTGTGTTTTTTTTTTTTTTTTTTTACTGTTTAAGATTCTGAATCTTTAAACCGATGTTGACAAACAGGTTTTCCTTGAGGTGTAATATAATAGAGCATTTTGTAATACTAAAATGTGTAAGTAGTAGAAAACAGGTTGCTCATAATTTCAGAAATAAACTTTTAATCCCTGAACAAAAGCAATTTTAAGAAATTTCAGGAGTTCCCTCTTACAAAGTGAGATTTGTCATTTTCCATAAAACAAATTCTTGAGTTCTGTGCAATAATCTTACTAAGGTTAGTTATGACGAGAATGAGAATTTGGCTTACACTAAGAGCTGATATTGACATTATAACAATTTTAAAAGGTTATAGGTAGCTCTGTAGGCTTTACTGAAGTAATATAAATATATACACGTAAATAAAATGAAATCAAAGCAAAAGGCAAGACAATGGTAGCTAAAAGGAAGGTAACCAATAGGTAGTAAAGGAAGATTATATCCAGCAGGTGCAATAGGCATATAATGGCCAACAGGGGTAATAGGCAGGTAATGTCCACCAGGTGTAATAAGCAGGTAACGGCCAGCAGATGCAATAGGCAGGTAATGTCCAGCAGGGGTAATGGGCAAGTAATGACCAGCAGGGGTAATAGGCAGTTAATGGCCAGCAGGGGTAATAAGCAGGTAATGGCCAGCAGGTACAATAGGCAGGTAATGACTATCAGGGGTAATAAGCAGGTAATGGCCAGCAGGGGTAATAGGCAGGTAATGGCCAGCAGGGGTAATAGGCGGGTACAGTTGTCAGGTAGAATACAGTTAGTAGGTAAGGCCAGTGAGTACAGCTGGCATGGTAGACAGGTAGGGCAGTGGGTACAGTAAGCAGGAATGCCAACAGATATGCAAGGCTGGTTGGTCGAGGGGGCACAATATGTCAGTATCGCCAAGAGGCACTCTAAGTAGACGTGGCCAGCAGGAATAGTTGACACTTTAGAGTAGGCAGCTATAACCAGCAGGCACAACATGCAAATATAGCTGACAGGCACAGTAAGCAGGTTTACCCAATAGGTTACAATAGGTAGATATGGTCACTGAAGAATAATATGCACATCTTTATTTTTTACCTTCCTCCAGGAGAGGCAAAGACAAAACTAGTTTCCAGTAAGGTGGGAGGACTTTTATAGAGCTCTTGGGGTTTGGGAATATTTGCTTCTTCCTAATGGCCAAGAAGAGTACTGTAATTTCCAGGAGTAATGCATAGTGGACTCTCACCACCATGGAAGAAATTCATTTATCAAGTAAACATAAATTATGAGGGGGTGGTTACAGTTTTGCAGCAGCTATCTCACATGCCAGATTGTGAATCTGCTTGGCCTGCTGAAAAAAACAATTGGCTAGATCAGTGATTTTTAACCTTTTTTTTGCTGTGGCACACTTTTTTACATTAAAAAATCCTGTGGCACACCACCATCCCAAAATTTAAAAAAAAATCACACATTGTAGCCTAATACAGCATATATATATATATATATATATATATATATATATATATATATATATATATATATACACACAAACACACACATACTGTATGTATTGTGCTGTTATGCCATGCCTTCTACAAACTACCCCTGCACTGGGAATAAAAAACAAGCAAAGTTTAAAAAAATATGTCACACTGTTGTCAGTCTGCCGTGGCACACCTGAGGATCTCTCACGGCACACTAGTGTGCCACGGCACACTGGTTGAAAAACACTGGGCTAGATTACGAGTCTTGCGTTAGGCTTTAAAAGCAGCGTTGGCTGGTCCCAACGCTGCTTTTTAATGCCCGCTGGTGTTATGAGTCTTGCAGGTACAGGTGTACCACTCACTTTTTTGGCCAGACTTGGAAATACCGCAAATCCATTTACGTCAATTGCGTATCCTATATTTTCAATGGGACTTGCATAGTGCCGGTATTACGAGTCTGACAAAAAGTGAGCGGAAGACCCTCTCCTGTCAAGCATGGTACCGCATTTAAAAGTCAGTAGTTAAGAGTTTTACACTACAACGCCGTAGCATAAAACTCTTAACAAAAGTGCTAAAAAGTACACTAACACCCATAAACTACCTTTTAACCCCTAAACTGAGGCCCTCCCACATCACAAACACTAAAATAAATTTTTTAACCCCTAATCTGCGGATCCGGACATCTCCGCCACTATAATAAATATATTAACCCCTAAACCGCCGCACTCCCGCATCGCAAACACTATTTAAATATTATTAACCCCTAATCTGCCGGCCCTAACATCGCCACCACCTACCTACATTTATTAACCCCTAATCTGCCGCCCCCAACATTGCCACCACTATAATAAAGTTATTAACCCCTAAACCTAAGTCTAACCCTAACCCCACCTTACTTAAATATAATTTAAATAAATTTAAATAAAATTACTACAATTAACTAAATAATTCCTATTTTAAACTAAATACTTACCTATAAAATAAACCCTAAGATAGCTACAATATAACTAATAGTTACATTGTAGCTAGCTTAGGGTTTATTTTTATTTTACAGGCAACTTTGTATTTATTTTAACTAGGTACAATAGTTATTAAATAGTTATTAGTTAATAAAAAAATAAAGTTATTAAATAGTTATTAGTTAATAAAACCTAACCTAAGTTACAATTACAACTAGCACTATACTACAATTAAATTAATTACCTAAATTAAATACAATTAATTACAATTAAATAAAATTATCTAAAGTACAAAAAACTCCACTAAATTACAGAAAATAATAAAGAAATTACAAGATTTTTAAACTAATTACACCTAATCCCCCTAACAAAATAAATAAAAGCCCCCCCAAAATAATAAAAGCCCTACCCTACACTAAATTACAAATAGCCCTTAAAATGGCCTTTTGCGGGGCATTGCCCCAAAGTAATCGGCTCTTTTACCTGAAAAAAAAATTACAATTCCCCCCCAACATTAAAATCCACCACCCACACAACCAACCCTACTCTAAAACCCACCCAATCCCCCCTTAAAAAAACCTAACACTAACCCCCTGAAGATCACCTTACCGGGAGACGTCTTCACCCAACTGGGCTGAAGTCCTCAACGAAGCAGGGAGAAGTCTTCATCCAAGCCGGGCGAAGTGGTCCTCCAAATGGGCAGAAGTCTTCATCCAGACGGCATCTTCTATCTTCATCCATCCGGTACGGAGCAGTTCCATCTTCAAGACATCTGACGCGGAGCATCCTCTTCTTCCGATGGCTAAACACAGAATGAAGGTTCCTTTAAATTACGTCATCCAAGATGGCGTCCCTTCAATTCCGATTGGCTGATAGGATTCTATCAGCCAATCGGAATTAAGGAAGGAAAAATCCTATTGGCTGATGCAATCAGCCAATAGGATTGAGCTTGCATTCTATTGGCTGATTGGAACCGCCAATAGAATGTGGGTTTAATCCTATTGGCTGATTGCATCAGCCAATAGGATTTTTCCTACCTTAATTCCGATTGGCTGATAGAATCCTATCAGCCAATAGGAATTGAAGGGACACCATCTTGGATGACGTAATTTAAAGGAACCTTCATTCTTCAGTTGAACTTCGTTTGAAGAGGATGCTCCGCGTTGGCTGGATTGAAGATGGACCCGCTCCGGATGGATGAAGATAGAAGATGCCGCCTGGATGAAGACTTCTGGCGGTCCGGAGGTTCTCTTCTGCCCGGTACGGATGAAGACTTCTGCTCCTCTGGAGGTCCACTTGTGCCCGGCTGGGTGAAGACGTCTCAAGGTAGGGTGATCTTCAAGGGGTTAGTGTTAGATTTTATTAAGGGGGTATTGGGTGGGTTTTAGAGTAGGGTTGGGTGTGTGGGTGGTGGGTTTTAATGTTGGGGGGGGAGTATTGTATTTTTTTTTTACAGGTAAAAGAGCTGATTACTTTGGGGCAATGCCTCGCAAAAGGCCCTTTTAATTTAGTATAGGGTAGGGAATTTTATTATTTTGGGGATTAGATTAGGTGTAATTAGTTTAAAAAAATGTAATTATTTTTTTATTTTCTGTAATTTAGTGTTTGTTGTTTTTCATATTTTAGTTTATTTAATTTAATTGTAGGTAGTTTAGGTAATTAATTTAATGATAGTGTAGTGTTAGGTGTAATTGTAACTTAGGTTAGGTTTTATTTTACAGGTAAATTTGTCTTTATTTTAGCTAGGTAGCTATTAAATAGTTACTAACTATTTAATAACTATTCTACCTAGTTAAAATAAATACAAACTTGCCTGTAAAATAAAAATAAATCCTAAACTAGATACAATGTAACTTAGTTATATTGTAGCTATCTTAGGGTTTATTTGATAGGTAAGTATTTAGTTTTAAATCAGAATAATTTATTTAATTGTAGTAATTTTAATAAGAATATTTAAAATTATATTTAAATTAGGGGGGGTGTTAGGGTTATACTTAGGTTTAGGGGTTAATAACTTTATAGTGGCGGCGACGTTGGTGGCGGCAGATTAGGGGTTAATCAATTTAATATAGTTGCGGCGACATTGGGGAGCAGAGTAGGGGTTAATAAATATAATGTAGGGTTCGGCGATGTTGGGGGCAGTAGATTAGGGGTTCATGAGTATAATGTAGGTGGCGGCGGTGTCCGGAGCGGCAGATTAGGGGTTAATAATATAATGTAGGTGTCGGCGATGTCGGGGGCGGCAGATTAGGGGTTAATAAGTGTAAGATTAGGGGTGTTTAGACTCAGGGTTCATGTTAGGGTGTTAGGTGCAGACATAAAATGTATTTCCCCATAGGAAACAGTGGGGCTGCGTTAGGAGTTGAACGCTGCTTTTTTGCAGGTGTTAGGTTTTTTTTCAGCCGGGTCAGCCCCATTGTTTCCTATGGGGAAATCGTGCACAAGCACGTTTAGCCAGCTCACCGCTACCGTAAGCAGCGCAGGTATTACAGTGAGATGTGGAGCTAAATTTTGCTCTACGCTCACTTTTTTGTGGCTAATGCCGGGTTTAAAAAAACCTGTAATACCAGCGCTGTCTTAAGTGAGCGGTGAGAAAAAAAGGCTCGTTAACAATGCAAGCCTTACCGACAAAAACTCGTAATCTAGCCGAGTGGTTTTTAACAAAAATGTTATCGTAGAGCTTTTAGGTAAGCTGTGTCCTTTTGATGATGCCGAGATCAATATCTGAATTGAAATTCTGGTGGAATAAATCAAATAATTAGTTATATAAAACTAAAAGTCGTCAGGATGTACAATTGTATAGGAAAAGGTATTGGCAACAGGAAAAGTGAGGTAATAACACTACGGATCACTAGTCCGCCTTTAAAAGGAATGCATATATTTCTAGAGACTTCTAGATGGGCGTAGATGTGTTTTAGTGAAAATCATTGTCTTAGAAAACAAGACAGGCAATAGAAATGGTATATGAATGATTCATTCCAAGTGAGAGATGACTTATACTGAATAAATACAAAGAGTTATACATAAACACAAACTACTTAAGGACCACAAAATACAGTAGAATTACATAATTAACAAGTGCATAATAAAAAGACAATTCAATAACATAAGATTTTTTTTTTTCTGACACATTTATTTTTTATCCCATTTTCCGCCCCCCTCCCCCTGTATCTTGTGACAGCCATCAGCCAATCACAAACTAGTATATGTATACACTGTGATCTTGTGCACATGCTCATTAGGATCTTGTTCCCCACAAAGTGAAAATATAAATAGAGTGAGCAAAATTTGATAATGGAAGTAAATTGGAAAGTGTCTTAAAACTGCATGCTCTATCTGAATCATAAAAGTTTGTTTTGACTTGAGTGTCCCTTTAAACGTATGCCATAATTATTGTTATCGTCATGTATTTGTAGAGCGCCAGCAGATTCCTGAGCACTATAAATATAATCTGACCTCATATATATGTAATAAATTAATATTTTTATTTTTTTAGAGTACGGGTGATGAAAAACAATTGCTTTATGACTTTCCTTGGACAAATGTTGGAAAGCTGGTATTTGTGGTAAGTATATGAAATAAAAACAAGGATAGGATACATTTTCCTAATGCATAAATTACTCATAACCTTAGCATTTGGGAGCAATCACAAAATATTTTCCCACATAGTAAAGTTGTTCAATAGTTCATGATACCTTTATTCTGGGTCAATAAAATCATTATGTCATTCATATTTTTAATTTAGTTTCATACTTTTTATTTTTCTTAAGGGCAAAAAGTTTGAGATTTTACCAGATGGTTTGCCCTCGGCCAGGAAATTAATCTATTATACTGGCTGCTCCCTGCGATCTCGGCATCTCCTTCAGCTGCTCAGTAATAGCCACCGTCTGTACATGAATTTACAACCAGTACTGCGCCGTGTCCGGAAACTGGAGGAAAATGAAGGTACTTACAGGGAAATCTTCCCACTTCCGAAGTTTGTAGCTTATGCATATAGAATATTTTTTATAATCATGTATTCATTTCTTTTGTTTCATTTATGTATCTGCATTTTTTCCCCCATGAATTGGTGTTATTTATCTATAGTCATGTACCCAGCACTGCCAAAGTTAGCAGCTCTTTACAAACAATCATGTTTGCTTTGTAAATGTTACTGTATGCAGCCTCTGTGATTAGAGTAGCTTGGATTTTAGTTGAAAATATTTTCAATATTTTTTTCTTGTACAGATTCCACATTAACATTTTAAGTTAATATTTGCTGATATTAAAGGAACATGAAACTCAAAACCTTTCTTTCACAATTCAGAGTGTGTGTGGGAAAAAATAATATATATTTTTCTTTGCAACCTTTGTTTAAAGAGCATTCTTGAGGGCCCGATTTATCATGGCCTAAATGGGGCACAAGCCTTCACGCTCGCCGGAAACAGCAGTTAAGAAGCAGCGGTCTTAAGACCGCTGCTCCTTAACTGGTCCGCTGCATCCGAGGCTGCGGACATCAATCTGCCCGATCGTGTACAATCGGGTTGATTGAAACCTCCTGCTAGCTGCCGCAAATCTGCAGGGGGCAGCATTGCACAAGCAGTTCACCAGAACTTTCCAATTTTTTGTTCTCAAGATATCCTGTATTGAAGGTGCATCAATGCACTACTGTGAGCTAACTGAAGACATTGGTAAGCTAATGACACAAGGCATATGTGCAGCCACCAATCAGCAGCTAGCTCCTTAGCCTACCTACGTATGGTTTTTAACAAAGGATAACAAAACAATAAAGCACATTAAAAATTATATTTTACAAGTCTTATTATATCCATACTAGTCTGCAACATCATCACTAATGAACAAACAGTAATGATTTATACCCCACCTTAGAATTGGACTTGCATGCTAAATTGAAGAGTTTGCAAATAACAGACATCATTAAACAAAACAAAACAAAACTGCAAAGTAAGATCCCAGTAGTTACTTCTTAGGTCCCGGTACATAGTGGGATACTGCAGTCTGTGTAACCGCTACCGTCCCATAGAAAACACTAGACAGACTGTATCTGCAAGTTATTGTGATCAGAAAAAGCATTAGTAACCCCTTGGCAGCCAGAGAAGACTGCAATGCATTGTGGCCTCTGTCAGCCAACTGCACTGTAATTTGCTCATCTATTCTGCAGCACTGCAGAAAACAGAAATACAAAATATGTTGTACACACAACGACCAGAGTGAAGAGCTTGCTCAATAGTTAATAATAACAAATCCAAAACATATTACAATAGTTGATGCTAGATTTTATTAAGTACTGATTATATAACTTTACATTTAGTAGACAGACAAGAAAGCAGAAGTAATTTTATATATTTTGGAAGCATTCTATTTTTTTATAATAAGCACTAGTCCTAAAGCCCGTGTACACGGGCCAATTTTTTAGGTACCGCGGTTCCAACCCTTGCTCCCTCTCTCTTCCCCCTCTCTTTTGCGCTCTCTCTCTCTCTCCCCCCTCTCTTTTGAGTTCTCTCTCTCCCCCTTATTTTGCACTCTCCCCCTCTTTTGCTCTCTCTCTCTCCCCTTTTTTGCTCTCTCTCTCCCCTCTTGTGCTCTCTCTCTCCCACCTCTTTTGCTCTCTCTCCCCTCTTTTGCTCGCTCTCTCTCTCCCCCCCTCATCTGCTCTCTCACCCCTCTTGCTCTCTCTCGCCCTCTTTTTCTCTCTCTCTCCCCTATTTTGCTCTCTCCCCCCTCTTTTGCTCTCTCTCTCCCCCCTATTTTGCGCTCTCTCTCCTCCCCTCTCTTTTGCTCTCTCTCCCCCTCTCTTTTGCTATCTCTCCCCCCTCTCTTTTGCTCTCTCTTCCCCTCTCTTTTGCTCTCTCTCTCCCCCTCTCTTTTGCTCTCTCTTCCCCTCTTTTGCGCTCTCTCTTCCCCTCTTTTGCGCTCTCTCCCCCCTCTCTTTTGCACTCTCTCTCCCCCTCTTTTGTGCACTCTCTCTCCCCCCCCCTCTCTTTTGAGCTCTCTCTCCCCCCCTCTCTTTTGAGCTCTCTCTCTCCCCCCACTCTTTTGCGCTCTCTCCCCCTCTTTTTTCCGCTCTCTCCCCCTCTTTTTTCCGCTCCCCCCACTCTCTTTTGTGCTTTCTCCCCCTTGTGCTCTCTCCCCCTCTTTTTTGCGCTCTCTCCCCCTCTCTTTTGTGCTCTCTCCCCCTCTCTTTTGCGCTCTCTCTCCCCCTCTCTTGCACTCTCTCCCCCTCTCTTGCGCTCTCTCCCCCCCCTTTTGCTCTCTCTCTCCCACCTCTTTTGCTCTCTCTCCCCTCTTTTGCTCGCTCTCACTCTTCCCCCCTCATCTGCTCTCTCCCCCCTCTTGCTCTCTCTCCCCCCTCTTTTGCTCTCTCTCCCCCCTCTTTTGCTCTCTCTCTCCCCCCTCTTTTGCTCTCTCTCTCCCTCTCTTTTGCTCTCTCTCCCCCTCTCTTTTGCTCTCTCTCCCCCTCTCTTTTGCTCTCTCTTCCCCTCTCTTTTGCTCTCTCTCTCCCCCTCTCTTTTGCTCTCTCTTCCCCTCTTTTGCACTCTCTCCTTCTTCTCTTTTGCGCCCTTCTCCCCCCACTTTTTTGCGCTCTCTCTCCCCTTTTTTTTGCGCTCTCTCCCCCTCTCTTTTGTGCTTTCTCCCCCTTGCGCTCTCTCCCCCTCTTTTTTTGCTCTCTCTCCCCCTCTCTTTTGTGCTCTCTCCCCCTCTCTTTTGCGCTCTCTCTCTCCCTCTTTTGCTCTCTCTCTCCCTCTTTTGCCCTCTGTCTCCCCCTTCTCTTTTGCGCTCTCTTTTAAACTCTCCCCCTCTCTTTTGCGCTCTCTCTCCCCTCTCTCTTTTGCGCTCTCTCTCCCCCCTCTCTTTTGAGCTCTCTCTCTCCCCCCCTCTCTTTTGAGCTCTCTCTCTCCCCCTCTTTTGTGCGCTCTCTCTCCCCCTCTCTTGCTCTCTCTCTCCCTCTCTTTTGCGCTCTCTCTCTCCCTCTTTTGCGCTCTCTCTCCCACCTCTCTTTTGAGCTCTCTCTCTCCCCCCTCTCTTTTGAGCTCTCTCTCCCCCCTCTCTCTCTCCCTCTTTTGCTCTTCCCCCCTCTTCTGCTCACTTTCTTTCTTTCCTTCCTTCCTCTGTTTTGGTCTCTCACACCGGCCACGCCCCCGCGAGGCCACGCCCCCTCATCCCATCCGCCGGCCACGCCCCCTCAACATGCCTGTCACGCCCCCTCATCATGTCTGCCACGCTCGCCGGCCACGCCCCATCACAGCACGCCCGACGCCAGTCATGCCCCCACCAGGCAGCTTCCACAGTGCACACTACTCTGCAGCTGAAGGCCAGGTGTGTTTGTCCGCTCGCAGTCTCTACTGCGCATGACGGCTTTGACGGCTTCAGACAAACACACTTGGCCTTTTATAATATAGGATTGAATTATTTAGATGGTTGCTTTGTATACCTCATTATGAGGTTCTAATGAGACATTAAATAAAATGCTCTAAGGGCCCGATGATCTAAACATCTCAATTTCAGACATGTTTTTTTTCTCGACAGCCCTCACAGGGGCTGCCCTAATTAAATTATCATAAAAATGGGGCAGTCCCTGCACGTGGCAAGATCTCTCCTATTGAAATTATTGGAGCTCGCTGGAAAGGGAAACTTCGTGCCATGGAGGGAAGTGAGCAGGGGGGCGCACAATTAAATCCTACAGCCAATATAAATCACATTACAATGCTTTCTGTTTATATCATCTTACAATCGCCTATATATTTGTATGCATGTGTTTCTCTATTAGGGTTATGAGTATTTTGAGGACAGCTCACCATCTTTTAGTTGACGAGAAAAAACTGTAAGATCTGTAGTGCGAAAATCTTTACAGAATTACGCTGGGATTAGAGAGATAATTTCATATATGCCCATGGATGCCCATGTTCAACCCATTTAAAAAAAACAAAAAACAATTATGCTTTGTAATTTGTACAAATTTCTTAACAATACCATTTCTTTCTAATAGTAGTAAGGGTCCACGATCCTTACACCTGAGAGTTACATCATCTGGCCACCAGGAGGAGGCAAAAACATCCTACCAGAGCTTTACAATTAGCCCATGACTTCCCCTTCTTTCCCAGTAGTTCTTTGCCTCATCATGGAGAAGGCAAGTAGTGATGACGGCATAACGCCGAAACGCTTCATACCGTGTTCTTTTGTATGCTTGCAAGCTATTTTATAGTGTAGTATTGTTTTATCCAGCTGCCAATAAATGTATTTTGTATTCTCAGTGCTTTCCTGTGCACCACTATTCTTTTCTGTTTTTTGATGCTAAGTAGTGAGAGTTGTGTTGGATCATCATCAGTAGAAAGTTCCCAGAAGAGAGGGTCTACATTACTGAGCTGGTGCAATATAATCCTTTTGAGTGATGTTTTTGCACACAGCAGAGCAAGGATGTAACTGGGAAGTTCTCAAGCCCCCTTCAGTGCTGACCAACGGCATTTGAGTACAGTTAACCAGGGATCCTCAGGCTGTCAGTCAAAGTATCAGGATCATCTACACCTTCTACAAGTGCGCAAATATGCTCATCACACAGGTTCTGGTAACACACATACATGCTTACATACATGCTTACAGTAAAGGACGTTTCCCCATTTCTTTTCCTGTCTCATGTGGAACTAAGTGGATTATACTGGGGGACATTGTGTATATGTGTTGAAAGACACATGTTTATGTTTTTCCAGTGTTTTATGTGTGTTGTACTTTTTTTTTTTTTAGTGTTTGATGCAAACCTCTTCGGTTACCCGGTGCTCCGTTTTTCATATCTGAGGACAGAGTATACTTTGTTTGACGTCAGTAGGCTCCTCCTAGTGATTTCTTCCTACTCTTGCAGGGAGGGGAGGTGCTATAACGCATCTTAGCATTCTAGTGCACAGTGAGCAGTGGTATGTGTTTGACACAAATACGGGCGGTTCTTAACATCTTACTACCACACTATTGGCTGGTCATACAGAAGGGGTAAGGCCCTCTACCGGAGCTACGGAGGCACAATTTTACGAATTATACCTATAGTCAAAAGGATCATTATACACACTGATTTGAATAATTTTCACACCATCTATACACACAGATATTAATTGTCTTCCTGTAGACCTAATATCAGTTAAGGGGCTTACCCTTCTACATAAGTAGTTTTGTTGTAGAACTATAAGGAGTTTCTTTTTTTTTCTCCTGCTACTATTTGTACATTTCAATTGAGCAACCTGGGAGTGCTGTAACTACTACTGCATTGTAAGGGGACATGGCAATTGATATAGTTATACCTTCACATAAATATCTTTGAAGTCTTTTGTGTAACTTCTGTTAAAGCAGCTGTTCAACGGTTTGTTATTTCAACCAGCTGTGAGTATTGCCGCAGTTTCTGGAGTGGCTGCCTTTTGGTGTGATTCTTTAGCAGAGTTGGTCTCTAAGGAATCCTCCTTAGATGGAGATACAATATAGAATTCAAGCATTAAAAACTGCTAATTATTTCATATTTGATGCAATCATACAAATTGTTCACATTAATGCTAAGAACACTGCATTGGCTGTACTTTCTAGAAGAGCCATTTGGCTTAAATCATGGTCGGCAGACATGGTTTCCAAGTCTAGACTGTTTACCTTGGCCTTTAAAGGGAAGAATTTATTTGGTCCAGGTCTAGACTCTATTATTTCTACAGTGACAGGCAGTAAAGGTGCCTTTTTACCTCAGGACAAGAAAGGGACCTTGGTGGAATTTTTCATCCCTTTCGTCTGAACAAGAATCAGAGGACATCCACCCAGAAGACAGAAACACAGAATACTACATGGAAACCTAACCGTGTCTGGAATAAATCCAAGCAGCGCAAGAAATCTTCCTCTAATTCAAAGACCGCATGAAGATGCGGCCCCCAATACAGAATTAGCTCTGGTAGGGGGCAGACTAAGCCTGTTTCAAGAGGTTTAAAATGGTCAGTTCAGGATTTCTGGGTAATGGAAATTTTGTTTTAGGGGTACAGATTAGGTTTCAGATCCAGACCTTTAAAAGGAAGGTTTATTCTGTCTCACATTTCAAGAAAGCCAGAAAAGAAAGCATATTCAGTGTGTACAGAACCTATAGAACATGGGGATTTTCATTCCAATTCCATTGAAGGGTCATGAAAAAAGGTTTTATTCAAATATTTTCATTGTCCTAAAAAAGGAGGGCACTTTTCAACCCAATACTGGATCTAAAGATATTGAACACATTTCTGAGAGTGCCATCTTTCAAGATGGAGACTATCAGATCAATTCTACCAATACTACTTTAGGGGCAGTTCATGTCTACAGTAGTTCTGAAGGATGTATATCTTCACATCCCTTTTCATCCAGATCATCATCAGTATCTATGTTTTGCATTTCTGAACAGGCATTACCAGTTCATTGCTCTTCCTTTTTAGGTTGGCTACTGCTCCCAGAATTTTTGCAAAATTATTGGGAACTCTTCCTTCTATAATTTGTCTCCAGGGCATAGTGGTAGCTCCATACCTGGATGATATATTGGTTCAAGCACTATCTTTACCTTTAGCAATTTTTTACACAGAGAATTTACTTTGCAAACATGGTTGCAAAATCAATCTTCCAAAAAGTTAATTCTCACCTCAGACAAGGGTGTGTTTCTTGGGGGGTCATTATACCACTGAAAGGAGCTCCCTATCCATGCAGGAGGTATCTTGCATTTTGTCCTGGGCGGACACTTATCAGTGTGCCATTTCAGCCATTTGTATACCAGGAGGGGACAACTGGGAAGCGTATTACTTGAGTCATCACTAAGGTATGGCTCGAGTTTGAGGGATGCTCAAGCCAACTTGATAGAAGTGTTAACTGCTCCTTGGCGGTAAAATCTTGTATACCTGTTTCCTCCGATAGTATTTCTTACATGAGTAGTGGCACGTTTCAAGCAGGAGCATGTTTCACCTATTCTCTTAGCTCCAGCATGGCCTTGCTGAACTTGGTATGCGGATCTGGTGAGGATGTCCAACGATCCACCTTGGCATCTCTCACTGAGATTAGATCTTCTCTTTCAGGGCTCATTCTTTTATCAAAATCTTCAGTCTCTCAATTTAACTGCATGGAGGTTGAACAGTTAATACATTTGCAGAGGGTTTTCTGTAATTGATACTTTGATTCAGGGCGGTAAGCCTGTTACTAGAAAGATTTACCATAAGTTATGGAAAGTCTATTTCTTCTGGTGTTCCGAAGTTATTCCTGGCATTCTGTGCGAATTCTACAGATTCTCCAGTTTCTGCAGGAGATACTTGATAAGATACTTGCAGCTAGTTACTTAAAAGGTCAGATTTCAGCTTTTGTCCTTCTTACTACACAGAATATTTGCTCAGTTGCCTGACATTGTCTTTTGTTCAGGCTCTTCATAGAATCAGACCAGTCATAAAGTCATCTGCTCCCCTGTGGAGTTTGAATCTGGTTCTGAAGGTTCTACAACATCTACATTTTAAACCTTTGCATAGTCTAGATCTAAAGTTACTTTCTTAAAAGGTACTTTTCTTGTTGGTTATTTCTTCTGCACGCAGAGTTTCAGAATTATCAGCACTTTCTTAAGAGATTTTTTATTTGGTGTTTCACCAGGATAAGGCTGTATTAATGACCAAATCAGGTTTTCTTCCTAAGGTAGTGTCTGCTGAAAATATAAATCAGGAAATAGTGGTTCCTTCCTTGTGTCCTAATCTAAAATCTTGAAAGGAGAGATTATAGCATAATTTGGATGTTGTTAGGGCATTGAAATTTTATCTTCAGGCTAGTAAAGTTTCGTCATGCTTCTAGTTTGTTTGTATTATTTTATGGTAAACGTAAGGGTCAAAAGGACATGGCTGTGTCTTTATCGTTTTGGTTGAAAAAGCATAATTCACAGAGCTTACTTGGAAGCTGGCCAAGATCCAACTGTCAGAATTACTGCTCATTCCACTCGTTCAGTTGCTACTTCATGGGCTTTCAAGACTGAGACCTCTGAACAAAGTTGCAAGGCTGCAACTTGGTCTTTTAGTCACACTTTTACAAAATGTTATCATTTTGATGTGTTTTAGTAGGAAGATTATTTGGGCAGTGGAAGGATCATGGACTGATAAAGTAATTTCTATCTTGGTAGTGAGAGTCCACAAACCCACCCAAATTATGTAGTACATGATGGTGGCAGTCCTTGTTTGCGCCTCTTTATCTACTATCTTTCTTACTTTCTTCTTTCCTCTGCTTTAAGTATTACTGGGAGAGAAGGGGAAGTAGGAAGGATATATGTAAAGCTCTGTTAGGGTGTCTTCGCATCCTCCTGGTGGCCAGGTGATGTAATTCCCAAATGTAAGGATCGTGGACTCTCACTACCAAGAAATAATTGAATTTATCAGGTAAGAACAAATTGTGGTTTTTTTTCCCTGCTTATTTTTGTAGGAATGGTTTAATTATTTGTTTTGTATGATATTTAAAATACACATTTTATTGTGCATTTTTCATACAAAAATGCAGTATATGCCCCTTAGTGAGAGACCCTGTTTTCAGGGTAAAAAGTGGCCTTAGATCATTCCACCAGGGAAATAGGACTGGCAATCATTCTTTAATAATCTCGCTAGCTTAGAGTGCTTTAGATCATCGTGCCTTAAGTGTTATAAAAAAAAAAATTTGATTACACAATTGCTTGCATATAATTATGTATGTTACATGTACAAAAAAATAGTAAACTCTATGCATTACTGGGAGCTAGAGAACAAGAGTAAATTTGATAGAAGTAAATTGAAAAGTATCTTAAAATTGCATGCTCTTTCTGAAACCTATTATTTTAATTTTGACTTATACCTATAATAAAATGCCTTATAAAAGCAAAAAGGCAACTTTAGCCACATATAATGCAATTACTTTTTACAATGATTATTATCTAGAGATACAAAAGAAATCATATTCAATTTGACATGTTTTTATTTATTTTGTTATCTGAAAACAGGTTCTGTGTGGTTGTAGTAAAATTAGAAGTTTTGTAACTTTAACTTTATCTTGTAGAGAAAAAGCAATACAGAGAGTCCTATATCAGTGATGCATTGGACCAGGATTTGGATCAGCTAGAGAAAAGGTCCCACGCCAGCGGGAGCAGTGCAGGAAGTGTAAAGCATAAACGCCTCTCTAGGCATTCTACAGCCAGTCACAGCAGCTCACACACATCGGGAATAGAAGCAGATACAAAACACAGGGACATTGGCCCAGAGGATAGCTTCTCTGGGACGTCGTTCCATTGTAAACTGAAAACCTGCAGCTCCATGAACAGTCACAGTAGTTCCCATACCTCCGGGGCAGAGAGTGCCGGCAAAGACAGACTGGAAGATGACTCACAGGATGACGGTAATCAGAAGTGACTGAGCTTTGGGCTTAACTATTTCTATTTATTATACCATGGTCACTCATATTTGAAGTGACTTTATAAATCAAACCTGTATGCGTATCTTACCATAAAAATTAAAAAGCAACTTTTTTTATTATTATTATTATTATTATTTTTTCAATGGTATCCTTTTTTTCTAAATGTTAAACACTGATATTTTTTTTAAAAAACGTGATTTTGCTCATAATAATTATATAAATGATAAATTATATTTCTTCTACAAGATACGTAGAGTCTACGGATTTCATCCTTACTTGTGGGATATTAACCTCCTGCTAACAGGAAGTGGCAAAGAGCACCACAGCAGAGCTGTATATATAGCTCCTAGCTTCCCTCCACCCCCAGTCATTCTCTTTGCCTGTGTTAGTAATAGGAAGAGGTAAAGTGAGGTGTTAGTTTTAGATTCTTCAATCAAGAAGTTTTTTATTTTAAATGGTACTGGTGAGTACTATTTTCCTCAGGGAGATATGGAATGAAGAAGATTTCTGCCCTGAGGTTGATGATCTTAGCAGGTAACTAAGATCCATGTTGGTTCCCACAGAGCTTCTGAAGGTATTGCAAGATAAATCTTCAGTGTGGAGAACGGTGTAATGCTACAAACAGCAATGAGGTATGTTCAGTCTTTTATTCTGAGGAGACTTGGTATATCAGAGCTGGCTGACATTTTTTCCCTGCAAGGGAAGGGGTAAGCAGTAGACCTGTACACTGAGGGTGTTACTGAAAATCCTATGTTTATACAGATGGCTTTGACACTGTATGGGGCTCGACACTGGGAGAGGCAGCTTGACATTTTATATTTTATTCAACAAAAGTCAGTAGAGCTGCAAGTTTTATTAAAGGATTATAAGGGGACCACATGGCTTATTTTCAAACCGCTTCCCATGCGGTTTATCAGATTGTTAGGACGACGTCCATGATGGGCGGGGCCTATTTCGGCAGCAGGCATTAGCTCCAGTGGGGCCTAAACTTGTGTTCTGTTCACCGGATCGTTGTCGAGTCATTTTGCAGTACCCTGGGGGTAGGTAGGCGCCACAGCAGGGGTCTTTTTTTCTGTTAAGATATATTTTTTTGGTTAAAATGTCTCTTTGAGGGTAATTTCACCTTTTACTTATAGGGTGCAATAATTTTTGGGCCAATTGAATCTTTATATTTAATTGTGTAGCGTTTTTTTAACGTTTTAGGCAGTTTGTGAAAAATTTTTGCACTTTTTATTTCTTAAAGGCGCAGTACACATTTTTCTTAAAGTTGTTTAAATCAATAAATAAGGCGTTTTACGACTATTGTGGTTATTTCTAGTCTGTTCAACATGTCTGACATTGAGAAAACTAATTGTTCTATGTGTTTAGAAGCCATTGTGGAACCCCCTCTTACTTTGTGTACCTCTTGTACTGAAAGAGCCTTACAATGTAAAAAGCATATTTTAAGTAAAGAAAGTGTGCCTAAGGATGATTCTCAATCTGAAGAGAATCAGGATATGCCATCTACTTCTCCCCAAGTGTCACAACCTTTAACGCCCACACAAGCGACGCCAAGTACCTCAAGTGCGTCTAATTCTTTTACAGGATATGGCTGCAGTTATGTCAACTACCCTTACAGAGGTGTTATCTAAGTTACCAGTGTTACAGGGTAAACGCAGTAGGTCAGGTATTAATGTGAATACTGAATCCTCTAATGCTTTATTGGCTATTCTGATGTATAAAAATCATAGAGAAACGCTGCGATCCGTAAAAGTGCTTATTTAATTAATGATCTTCAAAAAAGTAGTAGTAAATCCATACACACATCAAAACAAAAGTATGGCAAAGAGCATTTAAAAACAATGAAAGGCAGGTAAATACATGTTTCAGGAACTAGATAATCCATATTTCTAATCTAATATTTCTGATGTACCCTCACAGGGCTCTGAGTTGGGGGTCAGGGAATTGTTGTCTGAGGGAGAACTTTCAGACCCAGGAAGTATGTTACCTCAGACAGATTCGGACGTCATGTCCTTTTAAATTTAAGCTTGAACACCTCCGCCTGTTACTTCGGGAGGTTTTATCGACTCTGGATGATTGTGACCCTATTGTAATTCCTCCGAGAAATTGTGTAAGATGGACAAATATCTAGAGGTACCTACTTACACTGATGTTTTTCCGGTTCCTAAAAGAATTTCGGAAATTATAAAAAAGGAATGGGACAGACCGGGTATACCGTTCTCTCCTCCTCCTAATTTCAAGAAAATGTATCCCATATCAGACACCATTCGGGATTCTTGGCAGTCGGTCCCTAAGGTGGAGGGAGCTATTTCTACCCTGGCTAAGCGTACACTTATACCTATTGAAGACTTTTGTGCTTTCAAAGACCCTATGGATAAGAAGTTAGAGGGTCTTCTAAAGAAATTATTTATTCATCAGGGTTTCCTTTTACAACCAACAGCTTGCATTGTTCCAGTTACTACTGCAGCAGCTTTTTGGTTTGATGCTCTAGAAGAGTCTCTGAAGGTTGAGACCCCTTTAGAGGAAATTTTAGATAGAATTAGGGCTCTCAAGCTAGCTTATTCTTTTATTACAGATGCCGCCTTTCAAATTGCTAAGTTAGCGGCGAAAAATGCAGGATCTGACATTTTAGCGCGTAGAGCGTTATGGTTAAAATCATGGTTTGCTGATTTGTTATCCAAATCTAAGCTCTTAGCTATTCCTTTCAAGGGTAAGACCCTATTCGAGCCTGAGTTGAAGGAAATAATTTCTGACATTACTGGAGGTAAAGGTCACGCCCTACCTCAGGATAAGTCTGTTAAGATGAGGGGTAAACAAAATAATTTTTGATCCTTTCGAAATTTTAAAGGAGTACCCTCTGCTTCCTCTTCCTCCACAAAGCAGGAAGGGAATTTTGCTCAATCCAAGTCCGTCTGGAGACCCAACCAGGCTTGGAACAAAGGTAAACAACCCAAGAAGCCCGCTGCTGCTACAAAGACAGCATGAAGGGGCGGCCCCCGATCCGGGTCCGGATTTAGTAGGGGCAGACTTTCTTTCTTTACCCAGGCTTGGGTATGAGATGTTCAGGACCCCTGGGCACTGGAAATCATGACCAACAGATATCAACTAAAATTAAAAAAAATTCTCCCAAGGGGGAGATTTCTTCTTTCTCAATTGTCTGTAAACCAGATAAAAAGAGAAGCGTTCTTACGTTGTGTAAGAGACCTCTCTACTATGGGAGTAAATTCGTCCCGTTCCAAGATTAGAACAGGGACAGGGATTTTACTAAAATCTTTTCGTAGTTCCCAAAAAAGAGGGAACGTTCAGACCTATTTTAGACCTCAAAAGTCTAAACAAGTTTCTCAGAGTTCCATCCTTCAAGATGGAGACCATCCGAACAATTTTACCAATGATCCAGGAGGGTCAATATATGACTACCGTGGACTTGAAGGATGTATACCTTCATATTCCTATCCACAAGGATCATCATCAGTTCCTAATGTTTGCCTTCCTGGACAAACATTTTCAGTTTGTGGCTCTTCCCTTCGGGTTGGCCACAGCACCCAGGATCTTCACAAAGGTTCTAGGGTCCCTTCTGGCGGTTCTCAGACCGCGGGGCATAGCAGTAGCGCCTTATCTGGACGATATTTTGATTCAGGCGTCGACTTATCATCTAACGAAATCTCATACAGACACAGTGTTGTCCTTTCTGAGAACTAACGGATGGAAGATGAACCTAGAAAAGAGTTCACTAGTTCCACGGACAAGGGTTCCCTTCTTGGGAACTCTGATAGACTCTTTAGACATGAAGATATTTCTGACGGAGATCAGAAAATTAAAAATTCTAAATACTTGCCGAGTCTTTCAGTCCAATCCTAGGCCATCAGTGGCTCAGTGTATGGAGGTAATTGGATTAATGGTAGCGGCAATGTACATCATTCTCGTTTTCATCTCAGACCACTGCAGCTGTGCATGATCGGACAGTGGAATGGGGACTATGCGAATTTATCTCCTCAGATAAATCTGGATCAAGAGACCAGAGACTCTCTTCTTTGGTGGTTGTCGCCGGATCATCTGTCCCAGGGGACATGTTTCCGCAGACCCTCGTGGGTGATAGTGACAACGGACGCCAGCCTACTGGGCTGGGGTGCAGTCTGGAAGGCTCAGGGTGTATGGACTCTCTACTTCCAATCAATATTCTGGAATTGAGAGCAATCTTCAATGCGCTTCAGGCGTGGCCTCAGTTGGCTTCGGCCAAATTCATCAGATTCCAGTTGGACAATATCACGACTGTGGCTTATATCAATCATCAGGGGGGAACAAGGAGTTCCTTGGTGATGATAGAAGTATCCAAGATAATTCTATGGATGGAGGCCCACTCTTGTTATCTGTCGGCAATCTACATCCCAGGAGTAGAGAACTGGGAAGCGGATTTTCTAAGTCGACAGACTTTTCATCCCGGGGAATGGGAACTCCACCCGGAGGTGTTTGCTTCACTGATTCTCCGTTGGGGCAAACCGGAGTTGGATCTGATGGCATCTCAACAAAATGCCAAGCTTCCGAGATACGGATCCAGGTCAAGGGATCCTCAGGCCGAACTGATAGATGCCTTGGCAGTGCCTTGGTCGTTCAGCCTAGCTTATGTGTTTCCACCATTTCCTCTCCTTCCACGCGTGATTGCTCGGATCAAACAGGAGAGAGCTTCAGTAATTCTAATCGCGCCTGCCACCGTGGAAACTTGCATTGAGACAGGACCTTCTCATTCAAGGACCTTTGCAACATCCAAATCTAAATTCTCTGCAGCTGACTGCTTGGAGATTGAACGCTTGATTTTATCTAAGCGGGGATTCTCAGATTCGGTCATCGATACTTTGATACAGGCACGTAAGCCTGTCACTAGAAAGATCTATTATAAGATATGGCGTAAATATCCTTTTTTGGTGTGAATCCAAGGGCTACTCATGGAGTAAAGTTAGGATTCCCAGGATTCTGTCTTTTCTCCAAGAAGGATTGGAGAAAGGATTATCATTGAGTTCCTTAAAGGGACAGATTTCTGCTTTGTCAATTTTGCTACACAAACGTTTTGCAGATGTTCCAGATGTTCAGTCTTTTTGTCAGGCTCTAACCAGAATTAAGCCTGTATTTAGACCAATTACTCCACCTTGGAGTTTGAATTTAGTTCTTAGAGTTCTTCAAGGGGTTCCGTTTGAACCCTTGCATTCCATAGATATTAAATTGTTATCTTGGAAAGTTTTGTTTTTGGTTGCTATTTCTTCTGCTCGTAGAGTTTCTGAGCTTTCAGCGTTACAATGTGATTTGCCTTATCTTATCTTTCATTCTGATAAGGTGGTTTTGCGTACCAAACCTGGATTTTTTCCTAAGGTTGTTTCAAATAAGAATATTAATAAGGAAATTGTTGTTCCTTCCTTGTGTCCTAATTCTTCTTCTAAGAAGGAGCGTCTGTTACATAACCTGGACGTGGTCCGTGCCTTGAAGTTTTACTTGCAGGCGACTAAGGATTTCCGTCAATCATCTTCATTATTCATTGTTTATTTTGGAAAGCGTAGGGGTCAGAAAGCTAAGGCTACCTCTCTTTCTTTTTGGCTGCAGAGTATCATCCGCCTGGCATATGAGACTGCTGGACAGCAGCCCCCATGACAGAATTACGGCTCATTCTACTAGGGCTGTGGCTTCCACATGGGCTTTTAAAAATGATGCTTCTGTTGAACAGATTTGCAAGGCTGCGACTTGGTCGTCTCTTCATACTTTTTCCAAATTTTCCAAATTTGATAATTTTGCTTCTTCTGAGGCTGTTTTTGGCAGAAAAGTTCTTCAAGCAGTGGTGCCTTCCGTTTAGGTCTCTGTCTTGTCCCTCCCTTTCATCCGTGTCCTGTAGCTTTGTTTTTGTATCCCACAAGTAAGGATGAAATTCATGGACTCGTCGTATCTTGTAGAAGAAAAGTAAATTTATGCTTACTTGATAAATTAATGTCTTCTACGATACGAGTCCACAGCCCTCCCTGTCATTTTTCAGACAGATTTAAATTATATTTTTTGTAACTTCAGTCACCTCTGCACCTTTTAGCTTTTCTTTTCTCTTCCTAAACCTTCGTCGAATGACTGGGGGTGGAGGGAAGGGAGGAGCTATATATACAGCTCTGCTGTGGTGCTCTTTGCCACTTCCTGTTAGCAGGAGGTTAATATCTCACAAGTAAGGATGAAATCCGTGGACTCGTCGTATCGTAGACGAAATTAATTTATCAGGTAAGCATAAATTTATAACAAATTACCTTAACCTCTATACGCCATTATGACATTCCATGCTGTCCTAACAGCGCTGGGCTTTAACACCGTTAAGACGGCATGGAACGTCCTACCTTATATGTCGTCTTGCAGCCTCCCCTTTTTGTGCAATGAAAAATTGGTGTCCCCCATGAACCAATCCCAGCTTTAGAATAACGTGATTGCATCAACGATCGTGCAATATTTTATTTTCTAGCAAGTGTTTACATCAGAACTTTGTTCCGATCTAAGCACTTGCACCCCACCATGAAGGGGTTAAAACCCTTCTCTACTGTTTTCACGTTTTAATTAATACATTTCATTGACCTGCTCCTCCCACTTACCTGCAGTATGGTAAATATTACGCTGTCAAAATACCATTGAATATTTCACGTGTTTGTTCTTTTTTGTTAGTTTTTTTGGCCCTAAATCATCTTTCACTAATTTATTTTCAGAAGTAGAAATGTTGGTTGATGATCCAAAGGACCTTGATCTGCCTCTGGACGATAACCCTGAACAATATATTTATATCACAGAAGACATGCTGCTTTTACAACAGTTAAATGGCAATTCAGGTAAGCTATGAAAATGCTTGTTTTTTTTCTTAATGTTACAATTTTTGCCAATGTCACCATATTCTGTAGACCCACTGTAAACGAAAAGATTAGCAAGACTCCACATTTCATTATAGAATCAACATAAAGTGATCTCAACTAAACTCTCTCTTCTTTGTGAGAGTCCCCCACTCTGCATGTCTTGGTTTTCACATATGTCAATGCTACAGTGGTGACACCACGATTGCTCTCCCCACAGGCTACCTAACTGGTGGTGGATCCCTTCCAAAGCCAGAGTGCTAAACCATGCTTCGTTTTTAACAAATCAAACCTAAACTAGCCTGGCTTGCAGGAGTGGTTAGGCGTTGGGGCCTTGTGGGGACAATATCCCACCTAGTAACAAGCATAGCGCGCATATGTGATGTACTCAGAGGTGATATTGGACAGAGAAAAGTGATTAAATGTGTCTGACAAGTGAATCACATGTGCATAATTTATGCCAGACAGTAATGTATTAAAATTAAACAGTCATATCCCCCTTTAAAGGTTGCAACAAAACTACTGTGGAAGTTTTTTTAACCAACTTTTAATTAAAATTTCCATTCTGTTTCTACCTCTTCAGATTCACTTCTACCATAGTCACACTAGCCATGTCCCTAGCTTCTGACAACACAAAGCTTTATGTTGCTGATCTTTATCTACATCCTGTTTATACTGGTGGGCTTGTTCCAGATCTACATACTAAGCAGAAACACATTTTATGTGGGAATTTTGTCATGTCTGTATATTATTAAGGGAACAACATGAATACAACCAAAATGGTAACTGTTACCAGAATCTAGCATCATTAGCTGCAGCAAACATTTTCTCTTTAACTCTGTAAAGAAATGTAGAAATGTGGCATTTTCTTCCTAATTGGAAAGAGTCCACAGCTGCATTCATTATTTTTGGGAAATAAGAACCTGGCCACTAGGAGGAGGCAAAGACACCCCAGCCAAAGGCTTAAATACTCCTCCCACTTCCCTCATCCTCCAGTCATTTTTTGCCTTTCGTCCCAGGAGGTTGGCAGAGAAGTGTCAGAATTGTTTTTGTCTCTTATGGAGGGTACTACTCTTCGCAAATGGGACAGGAGTTTTAGGTAGCCCTATAAGCTTCTGAACTTGAGGGCCTAGGTGAACGTTAGAGTCCGGAGATGCAGAGCGAGCTTCCCTTTGCGACACCATCCCGACTCATATTAACATCTCCTACAGCAATCGGTGTTGACGGGTTTCGCAGACTGCTTCTCTCAAGTCCATGTCAGGAGCGATGCTACTAACCTGTCCCACTTGAAGGGCCGTGTTCCTGTTCCACGGCATAGATTCTGGTAAGATTGTTTAATTTTTTATTACATTATGTTAACACAGAAGACAGGGTTACAGTGTGGCGCCCTTTATCTTTACAGAATCAAGGGTTAATATCTCCTTAGGGGGATTATTGAACAGGGGGGGATAATAATCTTATATGTTTATTTGATTTTATGCTGCTTTATGTGTGAGATGTTAGGCTCATAGGCTGTTATGGAACATACAGGTTTCACTGTCACTTTGAGAGCCATGCAGCTTACATGCTTGGTGCGCTTTCTCTCATAGCATGGTCAGTCATGCATTGTGCACTATGTAATTAATTTCCTCTTTCCTGACCAGATTATCAGAGGGGAGTCATAAATCTCTGTACTGTCTGGGTCTTTGGGGTATAAGGGTGCCGTTTTTTTAATAAAATAAGATGTTTTATTTCTCTAGTTTTCCGGGTATTGCACTAGCGATGGAGGATTCTGTTACTTTAGAGGGCGCTCCCTCTATTCCTAAGACGTAATTCCTGTTTATATGGTAAGGAGGCCCTAGTTCCCCCTCTCAATTATGTTCTATATGCCTTGATAATGGTGATAATATCAAACATGTTTGATACCACAGAGCCGTCCACCTCTGAGGAGTTGTCGCCCGGTGAGGTGCGTACCCTACATTGTTATCTTTATACACATGCAGTTTTCCCGTGGCATTGCGGATCCTCCATCTGGAAGGGGCCTTTTTTTCTCTGGACGTTACTGTGCAGTTCAGACGGCGGTGTCTGCGGCCTTAATGCTTTTCCTCGCCCTGCTCAGCGTAAGCGAAGGGTTACATACTGCACTCCTTCCCAGAGTACATCAAATCATTTTTGGATTTAACTGATAGGGTTATCCGGGGATGCAGTTCTTTCTGAGACTTCAGAGTATTATTATTATTATTATTATCGGTTATTTGTAGAGCGCCAACAGATTCCGCAGCGCTAGAGTATGAACTTTCTGGGTCGGAGTCTGCTGCCTCTCAACTTCCAGCTGCGGAGAAACCAGACTTTAGTTTTAGGAATTTGCGTTTCTTCTAAAGGAAGTTTTTGGCGAATTCAGGGGTTCCAGAGGTCATATTGCCTGATGAACATTTATTTACTAATTTGAATAGAGTTTGAGGACAGGGTGGTGCCTTCCCTGCTCCTGCTGTCCCGGATATTCCGCCTTGGACTGTACAGGTCCCTGAGGGTGCGACTGTCCCTGAGTATTGTGCCTTTCGTTACAAAATTGCGTGCCTTCACATATTACTCATACATGTTTTTTCAGTTATTGAACGACCATACTCTTATCGGATACAGGAATACTCGGTCTGCTTTTCGAATGGCGCACCTCATTAGACATGTGGGGATGATGTAATCTCTTGATTGTCCATGTATTGAGATCTTTCCCAGTTTTTTTGGAAGATCAGGGCTTCTTTTGGCTAGTCCTCCGGTAGGCCTGTTTCTTCTTGGGCGTTAACCTATAGGTTGCCTTGTATTTTATTTTCATCCGATAGGATGTCCTGTCTGTTTTCCTTCTTCCCCTTTGAGGGAGGATGTATGCGGCTTGACGATTAGGACCCGGATTGGGGTCAGTTCTGTCTGGTTGCTGTTCGGAGACGTGGTGTGGCTCTGCTTGGCTGGTCCGGTAGAGGTGCCGAGTGCTCATGTTATCCTCTGTGTTCAACTAAGCATTCTAGAGGACCGGTGGGTCCGTGAGGCAGGAAGGATTGTCTCAGTCCTGATAGCCTTCAATTTGGATGACTGGCTCAGTGGAGTCCACTGCGTCTCTCTCTCTCTCTCTCTCTCTCTCTCTCTTGTGTCTGGGGTTGTCAGACCCTAGAGCTCCTTCCCATGTAGTGGAGGGTGGTGGGCTTGCACTGTCTTGCCGCCGAGTTGGGCGGTTTGGCCTTTTTTCTTTGGAGGCCATGGGAATTGTCCTCCTGGTCTTAGTCCTCAGCAGCTAGTAGTTTATTGGGGCAGCTATTGCACATTGACTGTGTACAGTCTAGCTGTTTTTGAGACCTTGTGGTTTTCCTCTGTTGTCTCCATGTGAGTTAGCTCTCCTTTCAGGGACCTGGGTTCCCCTCCGGGATATGGTTGTTCCCTGTTAGGGGCACTGGGTGTGGTTTCCTTGGGCTCATGCTCGGAGCTGGGGATGCTGTGCATCCTTTTCTCTATATGATCCTCTGTTTGTATGGAGGTGATGCGGAGACCAGCCTTTGCTCGAGTAAATTTGGCCTCGGGGTATCCCCTTGCTTGTTGTCCTGCGGCTGTTTGAGAGTCTATGGGCTCTAGTGTCGTCGTACGACTTTTTAACGCCTTAGTTCCTTTGAAGCATTGGACTTTGACAAGGGGTGGTTTCTTCCTTGGGTTGGGACTTGCGAGTTATCTCGTTATCTGGGTTGATCTAGATATGGCGTTTATTTCTCCTTGTGGTCTTGTTTTTTTATGTCAGACGGGTAAGTTTTCAGATATTGTTTGTTTAAACAATTGGGGGCTCTGATTTGTTTTATCCCTGGTGCTTCCGGTTGCTGAGGCTTCGCTCAGTGTTTTCCTTTGTGGAGTTGTTGCTGGACTTTTTGGCTCTAGGGCTGGTTCAGGGTTCCCCAGTTCCTGGGAACTTGGGCTATGTCCTTTTTACTTGCACTAATTGACCTGGTCACGGTTGGCCAGGTTGTCTGAGTGCTGATGCTCATTGGGCTTGATTTATGCCTTTATGGTCGGTTTCCCTTGGTCAACTTGCTGTGGTAACTTAATGGATCACTGCTCTGCAGGCGAATGGGTTTGCAGTGTCTCTGCTGCAGCTATTGCACATTGGATGTGTGTTAGCAAGCTAATTCCTTAGGGGGATTCCTTCCAAGTTCATCTGAGTTGGAGATTGATCTCTCCTTTAGCTTGTGGCTTTGTGTATTGTGGGCAGGTGCTCTGCTTTTTTGGCCCCATCCCTTTTCTTAGAGTGGGGGGCTTATTCTCCTTCTTATTGAGGTGTGGTCCCTTTTCTTAGCAATTATCTTGGATTCATGAGGTTGGAACTGAGAATTAACCTTTTAGAGAGGGTGTTTTTCTATGGGTTGTTACGTTCCATCTGGAGTCTTGCTGGCTCCGTGTCGAGACTATGGTGGGCCTTTTGTTAGATTCCTTTGGGTCTACGGCCTTTTCGTCTGTTTCTAAGGAGTCGGGTTGGTACCCGTGCTCTGTTGGGATGGCTTTGGCCATTCTTCCGCTCGTTTTTGAGCTGGTGTTGGGGTTCTTCTGTTTCCCTGTTTTCAAGACCTACCGATGCTTGGGCTGGCCCGGATGGGAGTGGGTTCTGAGATGCGCTGTCTTCCTCTGGATCTAGTTTGGCATTGTAGCTAACCCCCTGGTTTTACAAGCTGAGGGTCCCGGGTTACCATTCACCTTTGGGTTCTGGGTGTAACCTCTCTCGTGGGGGTGCAGTGGGTCTCGTTGAGGTTATGTGCGTCCCCTTTTGAAACCCTGTGTGTAGGTCTAGCGGCTCGATTGCCTAGAGTGTGCCCTCTGTCTAGGAGCTCCCCTTTTGCAATCTGTTTTCTTGCTAGCTGTTTTTTTTTTTTTCTTCTCAGCAAGTATTATTCTGGGTTATACTAGTAATGGCTGCATGTTCTTGGCTCAGGTTTTTTTTTGTCTGGGTCTGTTACATGTTCTTTTTTTTTTGTCTGAATGCGATAGTATTCTTAGTTCGGACAAGGTGAAGACTCTGTCTTCAGTTGTCTTTCGGTGCTTTTGCACAATGTTGAGAGAGTTTTCTCTGTTCGAGGCCCGGTCCTAAACTTCTGGTTTCGGCTTGGTCTGGGCATAGCCTCCCCATTTGGGTCTTTGTGAGCTGGGCTCCCTGTTGGGGGTTTTCCTTTTATGGATTTTGTGGTGACCTTTCGGTTCCCCTTCGGTTCTTCCTTGCCTTGTCCCTTGGGGGGTTTAGGCTGGTGTTCCCCTCATTAGTGAGTGGTGAGGGACCACCTTTTGGGTGACGGTGTCTCCTGGAGGACTGTTGGCTCAGTTGAGTCTGATTTTGTGGCCTCTAACTATGCTTCTGGACTATCTGTGGGACATTTTTTTACCCTGATATTTCGTCTACTGTTCCTTGTTCCTCGGCAGAATGACTGGGGGATGAGGGAAGTGGGAGGAGTATTTAAGCCTTTGGTTGGGGTGTCTTTGCCTCCTCCTGGTGGCCAGGTTCTTATTTCCCAAAATTAATGAATGCAGCTATGGACTCTTTCCAACGGAGCAAAAGGAAATTATCAGGTAAGCATAATTTAATGTTTTTTTGTTACAAATATTTTATATCATACTCCATACTCCTGTAAAGTATATTAAATGCTATTTACCATTATGAGCTACAGGAGGGCTTTCTGTTGGCAAAGAATAAGGGGCGCCATATACAGCCGTACCATGCTGATAGTCACACATTGAGCAGAGAAGGGAGTGCCGCTCAGCTGGTTAGCTTCCTGTTAATATTGTAATGCTTAAATACCCAATGTGCAGACTCACTCAGTATGAATCTATTGGGATTAATGGTTGTTGAAAGGAAGATTATACCTCAAAACTATGTTGCTTCCTTTTCCTACACCACTAGAGATTCCTATTGAGCTAAAAATATTTGAAACTGAACCGAAAATTCTGCCAATGTTGATAGAACAAGCCCAAATTTGTCGACAAGGAATTTTAATATGTTCAGTGTTTACCCAAATGTTTATTAATGCATAGTAAATAATTTAGCTCTCATCGTTGCAGTTTTTTCACTGCCCCTTAGAGGCACCTTCCTGATTAAAATTTTTTACTGTGCTACATTACGCACAGTTATAGCCTAATTCATGCAGGATTTATAATTTTGACTAATTAACCGCGGTAGGGGAGATGAGAGAAATGCTTTTTTTTCAAGGGATATATCTGTGGACTGCAAAAAAATTAAGCAATACAATGTTTTTTTTTTTCTCAGTTTACATTTTATTACAGATGTGCAGGGTTCATATCTAATATTATTTTTTCTAAAATACAAAGATAAGGAATCTATCATCTTTGTTTTAGTAATATATTTTTTTAATTTGTTGTTTTTTAGGGTTGGTTGTAAAAGAAGTAAACTCTTCTACATCCAGTTCCTCAGAAACTGTAGTGAAGCTTCGAGGACAGAGCATCAATTCCATACCACAGGTAATTAAGATTAATTGAGGATAATGGACACTTATGGACCAGTTATAATATCTGCGCTCCCTCTCAATACTTGAATCTTATCAACAAAAAATATAGCAAAAAAAGCAAACGTCTCCTGGGATTAAGTAGCATGTGCAACATATAGTGCGCTATAAAGTGTGTCCAGAAACTTGCTTCATATGTAAATCCACAAGCAGAGGCAAGCAAGGCTGGATAACCATATGCCGTTAAAGTTGGCATTCATAGTATCACTGGAGACTAACCAGGACCGCGGACTATGATGTTAGTGCCAAACATGAGACTACAACAGGAGTGGCTAGTACCCAACTAGCACATGCCCCTGGAGTTAAAGGGACATGAAACCCACATTTTTTCTTTCATGAAAGAGCATGCAATTGTAAACAATTTTCGAATTTACTTCTGTTATCTGATCTGCTTCATTCTCTTGATATCCTTTGTTGAAAAACATATCTAAATAGGCTCAGAAGCTGCTGATTGGTGGCTGCACATAGATGCCTCGTGTGATTGGCTCACCCATGTGCCTCCGGATATCCGACCTCCGGATATTAGTGCACCTAAGTCTTTCGCTTGCACCTTAACATTTTACTTGAACAATGTAAGAGCTAAACAGCGCTAATATTTTTGCGATCCACTTGTAATTTAGCCCTAAATGAGAACTTTAGCTCTTCAAAGGTTTTGTTGTTGTTTTTTTTTAATAAAAAATATTTGTGACATTTTGTTGCACTTAATGTAACATTCAAAAATTAGATTTATAATCTGCCACAAAATAACAAACATCAAAATATTGTCTGAAAACATTTAAATATTAATTTATACATCAAATGTTTTGTTTTTTTCCTACACATATTTTAAAACAATTAATATATATTTGTTCTTTTTCTTACAGACAGCATCCAGAAAACCAAAGACTTCCACAGACCGGCATAGTTTAAGTCTGGATGACATCCGTTTGTACCAAAAGGACTTTTTACAAATTGCAGGACTGTGTCAGGACACTGCCCAGAGCTTCACATTTGGCTGCGACCATGACCTGGACAATAGGGGCTTGTATTGCAACGGCTGCCTAGCTCAGCAATGCATAAACATGCAAGAACCTCTTACAGCTAAAAAAGCAAGCAAATATTTCTCCCTAGATCTTACAAATGATGAAGTTCCAGAATTTGTAGTTTAACTACAAGCAATAATTTTGTCCTGGAAGACCGCATTTACAAAGTGCCATTTGTATTTTTTCATGACTTTAGTTTTGTTTTGATATTTTGAAAGCAAAACATTTGAAACATTGAATTTTTATAATTCTATCTTCTACGTATCATGAACAAACACAGAACTTTTTTTTATTATTATTTTTTTTTTTTATTATTGAACAAGAATAAGGTACTTTTTTGTTTACATAAACCATTTTTGGGGCTTATTCAGTATAAATATTTATGTAAAATGTATCGGTGCCATTTGAAAAGCATTTGTTTCTTTGTCAAACCAAAGATACATAAATTTCTCATCAATAAATTTCAAGAGGACTCAGAATACAGTAACACTTTTTATTATTTATAAATTATAAGAATTGTGAAACGGCAATAATATCATTTTTACAACTTGAAATGATGTATATAAAAAAAAAAACAATGTAAAAATCAGATTAGCAGAACACAGATTGTCTGGAGTTACAAGCAGTTTTCCTTGTATGTGTGGTTACGACATAACTAGAGTTTATCTAACCAACCTTCAAGAGTTCAGCTATACTTTTATTCTCAAGATTTGGACTTCGTAATATTTGTTTACAATGCAGTTAAAAGCTTAAATCAGATGAGCAGATTTGTAGAATTAAACATGATATAATTATTCATGCCCATACCTGCACCAATTTTTATATTCCAAATATGTGCCCATCCCAACAATTATGAGTCTGTGTGCTTTGTTCTTCATGTAACATGTCAAGAGAACAACCTAGAGAGTTGCATGCAAATTTATCAAATATTTTTAACCCTTGTAGCTCCACATAAAATGTATACTTTTGTATACATTTGTATCAACCCTTTAAAATGGTTAAATATATGGATCCAGCAAAAGGATCAATATATTTTGCAGCGAATCCTTAGGTCTTTAGGAACAAAATGCCAGTAGCTGTTGAAACCTTTATTTACAGAAACTGAATGTATATAATGTATTTCTTTTTTTTTTTACTATTTTTTTAAGATACCACAGTATTGATTGATATAAGATCAGGAAGTTTTTAATGTGCCTTTAAACATAAACAAGTAATTTACTATGTATGTTCTAAATTTCCTATACATAATATAAAAAAAATATTGGGCAGAACAGTCCTTACAAGTATAGCCAAAAGCTGTCATTATTATGTCTTGGACAATTTAATCACAATTAAAATAAAAATATTGTAAGGAGAGCTAGAGAGCAGATTATTTTTTTATGTATTATTACTTTTGCCTAAAAGCAATTTTTTTTTTTTACTTTTAAGCACATGATTTTTCTATAATTAATGACATTTAAAGTGATTGTTAAGTTTTATGAATAAGTGCCTGTTATCTAAAAATAATCTTAAAGTGGCACTTCTATTTATTAAACTTTACAAAGATGCTTATTTTTTAAAATACTTACCTTTGCGTTATGGTAAACATAACGCCGATCCTCCACCCGCAGCTCCTGCTTTCTTTAGCAGAATGATAAAGAATCCGGCTTCCTCCAATCATTGTGTGCCCCCTTTGGCGTCCAGCTCGTGAGGCACGCAAAGATTGTAGGAAGCAGGATAGTCATCGATATGAAAGCAGGAGCTGCAGGCGGAGGATCCGTTTGTAAGATTATTTTTAGATACCAGGCACTTATTCATTAAACTTTACTATCACTTTAAGTACTGAGATTCTTAAAGGGACACTATACTCCAGAGTTTTTATTGTTTTAAAAGATAAATAATCCCTTTATTACCCATTCCCCAGTTTTGCATAACCAACATGGTTATATTACTATACTTTCTACTTCTGTTATTACCTTGTATCTAAGCCTCTGCAGACTGCCCCCTTATGTCAGTTTTTTTGACAGACATGTATTTTAGCCAATCAATGCTGACTCATAAATAACTCCACTGGAGTGAGCACAATTTTATTTATATGGTACACATGAACTAGCACTGTCTAGCTGTGAAAAACTCAAAACGCACTGATATAAGCCCTTCAAGGGCTTAGAAATTAGCATATGAGCCTACCTAGGTTTAGCTTTCAACAAAACGTACCAAGAGACCAAAGCAAATTTGATGATAAAAGTACATTGGAAAGTTGTTTCAAATTGCATGTTCTACCTGAATTATGAAAGTTTAATTTTGACTAGACTGTCCCTTTAATTCCTAAATTATTATAGAAATCAAATTAAAGTATAAAAAAAAAAAATGGCAAAACTATAAAATACGGTTTTAAGGGATGCTGAATCATATTCTCCAAAAGACTGCAGTGTGAATTTTTTCGCCCTCCATATTTACTAAAATTGTGCTTGAAACATGAACAGCTATATATTTATGATATGGAATGATTCCCACTTACCTTAAAGGGACACTGAACCCAAATTTTTTCCTTCATGATTCAGATAGAGCATGAAATTGTAAGCAACTTTCTAATTTACTCCATATATCAAATTGTCTTCATTCTCTTGGTATCTTTATTTGAAATGCAAGAATGCAAGTTTAGATGCCGGCCCATTTTTGGTGAACAACCTGGGTTGTCCTTGCTGATTGGTGGATAAATTCATCCACCAATAAAAAAAAAAGCTGTCCAGAGTTCTGAACAAAAAAAAAGCTTAGATGCCTTCTTTTTCAAATAAAGATAGCAAGAGAATGAAGAAAAATTGATAATAGGTGTAAATTAGAAAGTTGCTTAAAATTGCATGTTCTATCTGAATCATGAAAGAAAAAATTTGGGTTCAGTGTCCCTTTAATAGTTCAACTTCATTTTTATCTTATAGTTTATGAAAACCCACTTGAATGTAGTTCTGCGCAAAAGCAAAATAATCAAAAGAATAATAGAGCTTTTCAAATCTATGAAATGTATTACTCTAAATGTTTTTAATGAAAACATTATCATATTATATATTTTTATGCATTAAGTCTATGGATTGGCAAAAGTTTTGACACATTAATTAAAGAAGTTACATTTCTTCTAAAGAAATTTTGAGATTTACCTACATTGGACTTTCATATCTTCTAAAATGTTTTTGTTTTTTTTCCTTTTTGGATGCTATATTTCAATATTCTTCTATCAATATGTCAATGTTGATTCTTATAAACTTCAAAGTAAGTCTAAGGGAATCTGTATGCAATGACTGAAGGTTAACATTCAATATCTAAATGTTATTCCATTATATTGAACCATTTGAATGGGAGTACAAATGCCAATTTCTTTTATATTTTGAATGTAAAAAATGTCAACCTTATCCCATCCCTAATTAAGTTTTATTTATTTTTTTTCTCCATAAAGGAATTTATTTATTTTCATTTGCAAGATTCATAGATAATGTATCCCTTGGAAAATGTTATATAAGTTCAAGGGTAAATTTAGTTCAGACAAAAGCACCCTGAGATAGCGGAAGTTGCAGATTTAAGCCTATAAAATGCCAGCTGTTAATTTGAGGTGTCAGCCTCTGTGCATGATAGAAAAATGCAAACTCACTTTCTTTTAAAGGGACAGCCAACTCCAAATTTTTTATTGTTTAAAAACATAAATAATCCATTTTATTTCCCATTCCCCAGTTTTGCACATGGTTATATTAATATACTTTTCTCTTGTTAAGTGTATCCAGTCCACGGATCATCCATTACTTGTGGGATATTTTCCTTCCCAACAGGAAGTTGCAAGAGGATCACCCACAGCAGAGCTGCTATATAGCTCCTCCCCTCACTGCCATATCCAGTCATTCTCTTGCAACTCTCAACAAAGATGGACGTAGTAAGAGGAGAGTGGTGTATTATAGTTAGTTTTTTAACTTCAATCAAAAGTTTGTTATTTTTAAATGGTACCGGAGTGTACTGTTTCATCTCAGGCAGCATTAGAAGAAGAATCTGCCTGTGATTTCTATGATCTTGGCAGAAGTAACTAAGATCCATTGCTGTTCTCACATATTCTGAGGAGTGAGGTAACTTCAGAGAGGGAATGGCGTGCAGGTTTTCCTGCAATAAGGTATGTGCAGTTAATATTTTTCTAGGGATGGAATTTGCTAGAAAATGCTGCTGATACCGGATTAATGTAAGTAAAGCCTTAAATGCAGTGATAGCGACTGGTATCAGACTTATTAATAGAGATACATACTCTTATAAAAGTGTAATATAAAACGTTTGCTGGCATGTTTAATCGTTTTTATATATGTTTGGTGACAAAACTTATTGGGGCCTAGTTTTTTTCCACATGGCTGGTTTGATTTTTGCCTAGAAACAGTTCCTGAGGCTTTCCACTGTTGCAATATGAGTGGGAAGGGCCTATTTTAGTGCTTTTCTGTGCAGCTACAAATACTGACAGAGACATTCAGCTTCTTCCTGCATGATCCAGGACATCTCTGAAGGGCTCAAAAGGCTTGAAAGTCGTGTTTGAGGAGGGTAACAATCACAGTAGACTGTGGCAGTTGTTGTGACTGTTTAAAAAACGTTTTTGTCATTTATTATTCTGTTTTTGTTATTAAGGGGTTAATCATCCATTTGCAAGTGGGTGCAATGCTCTGCTGACTTGTTACATACACTGTAAAAATTTTGTTAGTGTAACTGCCTTTTTTCACTGTTATTTCAAATTTTGTCAAAATTTGTTTCTCTTAAAGGCACAGTAACGTTTTTTTTTATTGCTTGTTAACTTGCTTTAAAGTGTTTTCCAAGCTTGCTAGTCTCATTGCTAGTCTGTACAAACATGTCTGAAACAGAGGATACTTGTTCATTATGTTTAAAAGCCATGGTGGAGCCCCATAGGAGAATGTGTACTAAATGTATTGATTTCACCTTAAACAGTAAAGATCAGTCTTTATCTATAAAAGAATTGTCACCAGAGGGGTCTGTCGAGGGGGAAGTTATGCCGACTAACTCTCCCCACGTGTCGGACCCTTCGCCTCCCGCTCAAGGGACGCACGCTAATATGGCGCCAAGTACATCAGGGACGCCCATAGTGATTACTTTGCAGGACATGGCTGCAATCATGAATAATACCCTGTCAGAGGTATTATCCAGATTGCCTGAATTGAGAGGCAAGTGCGATAGCTCTGGGGTTAGACGAGATACAGAGCGCGTAGATGCTGTAAGAGCCATGTCTGATACTGCGTCACAATATGCAGAACCTGAGGACGGAGAGCTTCAGTCTGTGGGTGACGTCTCTGGATCGGGGAGACCTGATTCAGAGATTTCTAATTTTAAATTTAAGCTTGAGAACCTCCGTGTATTGCTTGGGGAGGTATTAGCTGCTCTGAATGACTGTGACACAATTGCAGTGCCAGAGAAATTGTGTAGGCTGGATAAATACTATGCAGTGCCGGTGAGTACTGATGTTTTTCCAATACCTAAAAGGCTTACAGAAATTATTAGTAAGGAGTGGGATAGGCCCGGTGTGCCCTTTTCCCCACCTCCTATATTTAGAAAAATGTTTCCAATAGATGCCACTACACGGGACTTATGGCAGACTGTCCCTAAGGTGGAGGGAGCAGTTTCTACTTTAGCAAAGCGTACCACTATCCCAGTTGAGGACAGTTGTGCTTTTTCAGATCCAATGGATAAAAAATTGGAGGGTTACCTTAAGAAAATGTTTATTCAACAAGGTTTTATTTTACAGCCCCTTGCATGCATTGCGCCTGTCACTGCTGCGGCGGCATTCTGGTTTGAGGCCCTGGAAGAGGCCATCCATACAGCTCCATTGACTGAAATTGTTGACAAGCTTAGAACTCTTAAGCTAGCTAACTCATTTGTTTCTGATGCCATTGTTCATTTGACTAAACTAACGGCTAAGAATTCCGGATTCACCATCCAGGCGCGTAGGGCGCTATGGCTCAAATCCTGGTCAGCTGATGTGACTTCAAAGTCTAAATTACTCAACATTCCTTTCAAGGGGCAGACCTTATTCGGGCCTGGTTTGAAAGAAATTATTGCTGACATTACTGGAGGTAAGGGTCATACCCTTCCTCAGGACAGGGCCAAATCAAAGGCCAAACAGTCTAATTTTCGTGCCTTTCGAAATTTCAAGGCAGGTGCAGCATCAACTTCCTCTGCTTCAAAACAAGAGGGAACTTTTGCTCAATCCAAGCAGGCCTGGAAACCTAACCAGTCCTGGAACAAGGGCAAGCAGGCCAGAAAGCCCCCTATCCGACAACGGATCTAGTAGGGGGCAGACTCTCTCTCTTCGCCCAGGCGTGGGCAAGAGATGTTCAGGATCCCTGGGCGTTGGAGATCATATCTCAGGGATATCTTCTGGACTTCAAAGCTTCTCCTCCACAAGGGAGATTTCACCTTTCAAGATTATCTGCAAACCAGATAAAGAAAGAGGCATTCCTAAGCTGCGTACAAGATCTCCTTGTAATGGGAGTGATCCATCCAGTTCCGTGGACGGTACAAGGACAGGGGTTTTATTCAAATCTGTTTGTGGTTCCCAAAAAAGAGGGAACCTTCAGACCAATTTTGGATTTAAAGATCCTAAACAAATTCCTCAGAGTTCCGTCATTCAAGATGGAAACTATTCGAACCATTTTACCCATGATCCAAGAGGGTCAGTACATGACTTAAAGGATGCCTACCTTCACATTCCGATTCACAGGAATCATCATCAGTTCCTGAGGTTTGCCTTTCTAGACAGGCATTACCAATTTGTAGCTCTTCCATTCGGGTTGGCTACAGCCCCAAGAATTTTTACAAAGGTTCTGGGCTCACTTCTGGCGGTCCTAAGACCGCGAGGCATAGCGGTGGCTCCTTACCTGGACGATATCCTGATACAGGCGTCAAGCTTTCAAATTGCCAAATCTCATACAGAGATAGTTCTGGCATTCCTGAGGTCGCATGGGTGGAAAGTGAACGAAGAAAAGAGTTCTCTATCTCCTCTCACAAGGGTTTCTTTCCTAGGGACTCTAATAGATTCTGTAGAAATGAAAATTTACCTGACGGAGTCCAGGTTATCAAAACTTCTAAATGCTTGCCGTGTTCTTCACTCCATTCCGCGCCCCACGGTGGCTCAGTGCATGGAAGTAATCGGCTTAATGGTAGCGGTGATGGACATAGTGCCATTTGCGCGCCTGCATCTCAGACCGCTGCAATTATGCATGCTCAGTCAGTGGAATGGGGATTACACAGATTTGTCCCCCTACTAAATCTGGATCAGGAAACCAGAGATTCTCTTCTCTGATGGTTATCTCGGGCCCATCTGTCCAAGGGTATGACCTTTCGCAGACCAGATTGGACAATTGTAACAACAGATGCCAGCCTTCTAGGTTGGGGTGCAGTCTGGAACTCCCTGAAGGCTCAGGGTTCATGGACTCAGGAGGAGAAACTCCTCCCAATAAATATTCTGGAGTTAAGAGCAATATTCAATGCTCTTCTGGCTTGGCCTCAGCTAGCAACACTGAGGTTCATCAGATTTCAGTCGGACAACATCACGACTGTGGCTTACATCAACCATCAAGGGGGAACCAGGAGTTCCCTAGCGATGTCAGAAGTCTCCAAGATAATTCGCTGGGCAGAAACTCACTCTTGCCACCTGTCAGCGATCCATATCCCAGGTGTAGAGAACTGGGAGGCGGATTTTCTAAGTCGTCAGACTTTTCATCCGGGGGAATGGGAACTCCATCCGGAGGTGTTTGCTCAATTGGTTCTCCGTTGGGGCAAACCAGAATTGGATCTCATGGCGTCTCGCCAGAACGCCAAGCTTCCTTGTTACGGATCCAGGTCCAGGGACTCAGAAGCGGCACTGATAGATGCTCTAGCAGCGCCTTGGTTCTTCAACCTGGCTTATGTGTTTCCACCGTTTCCTCTGCTCCCTCGTCTGATTGCTAAAATCAAACAGGAAAGAGCATCGGTGATATTGATAGCGCCTGCTTGGCCACGCAGGACCTGGTTTGCAGACCTAGTGGACATGTCATCCTTTCCACCATGGACTCTGCCTCTGAGACAAGACCTTCTAATACAAGGTCCTTTCAATCATCCGAATCTACTTTCTCTGAGACTGACTGCATGGAGATTGAACGCTTGATCCTATCAAAGCGTGGCTTCTCCGAGTCAGTAATTGATACCTTAATACAGGCACGAAAGCCTGTCACCAGGAAAATTTACCACAAGATATGGCGTAAATATCTTCATTGGTGTGAATCCAAGAATTACTCATGGAGTAGGGTTAGGATTCCTAGGATATTGTCCTTCCTCCAAGAGGGTTTGGACAAAGGATTATCAGCTAGTTCTTTAAAGGGACAGATTTCTGCTCTGTCTATTCTTTTACACAAGCGTCTGGCAGAAGTTACAGACGTTCAGGCATTTTGTCAGGCTTTAGTTAGAATTAAGCCTGTGTTTAAACCTGTTGCTCCTCCATGGAGCTTAAACTTGGTTCTTAAAGTTCTTCAAGGGGTTCCGTTTGAACCCCTTCATTCTATTGATATCAAACTTCTTTCATGGAAAGTTCTTTTTCTGATGGCTATTTCCTCGGCTCGAAGAGTCTCGGAGTTATCTGCCTTACATTGTGATTCTCCTTATCTGATCTTTCATTCAGATAAAGTTGTTCTGCGTACAAAACCTGGGTTTTTACCTAAGGTGGTTTCTAACAAGAATATCAATCAAGAGATTGTTGTTCCATCATTATGTCCTAATCCTTCTTCAAAGAAGAAACGTCTTTTGCATAATCTAGACGTAGTCCGTGCCTTGAAGTTTTACTTGCAGGCTACTAAAGATTTTCGCCAAACATCTAACCTGTTTGTTGTTTACTCTGGACAGAGGAGAGGTTAGAAGGCCTCGGCAACCTCTCTTTCTTTTTGGCTTCGGAATATAATCCGTTTAGCCTATGAGACTGCTGGACAGCAGCCTCCTGAAAGGATTACAGCTCATTCTACTAGAGCTGTGGCTTCCACCTGGGCCTTTAAAAATGAGGCCTCTGTTGAACAGATTTGCAAGGCTGCAACTTGGTCTTCCCTTCATACTTTTTCCAATTTTACAAATTTGATACTTTGCTTCTTCGGAGGCTGTTTTTGGGAGAAAGTTTCTACAGGCAGTGGTTCCTTCCGTTTAAGTTCCTGCCTTGTCCCTCCCATCATCCGTGTACTTTAGCTTTGGTATTGGTATCCCACAAGTAATGGATGATCCGTGGACTGGATACACTTAACAAGAAAAAACATAATTTATGCTTACCTGATAAATTTATTTCTCTTGCAGTGTATCCAGTCCACGGCCCGCCCTGTCCTTTTCAGGCAGGTCTAAATTTTAATTTAACTACAGTCACCACTGCACCCTATGGTTTCTCCTTTCTCGGCTTGTTTCGGTCGAATGACTGGATATGGCAGTGAGGGGAGGAGCTATATAGCAGCTCTGCTGTGGGTGATCCTCTTGCAACTTCCTGTTGGGAAGGAGAATATCCCACAAGTAATGGATGATCCGTGGACTGGATACACTACAAGAGAAATAAATGTATCAGGTAAGCATAAATTATGTTTTTACCTCTGGGACTACCTTGTATCTAAGGGGCCAATTTATCATATGTCGGGTGCACATGATTCACTGTAGCGAATAATGTCCACCCAACATCGCTAAATGCTGACAGCATACGATGTCGCCATTTAACATTGCACAGCAGGGGGTGTCGATCATCCCAATCAAACTGCTGCTTCTTAACTTTAGTTTCTGGCGAGCCGGGCGGATTCAGCAGCATCTGCTGCTTGTTAAATCCGGCCCTAAGCCTCTTCTGACAGCTCCCTCATCACATGGCTATTTTTTATCTATTGACTTGCATTTTAGCTGTGTTATACACAACTCCACGGGAGAGAGCACAATTTTATCTATATGGCCTACGTGAATTAGCAGTCTCCTGTTGTGAAAAGCAAATAAAAAAGCATGTCATAAGAGGCTGTCTGTAGTGGATTAGAAACAGGCAGACATTTAGAGGTTTAAATGTTATAAAGTATATTAATATAACAATGTTGGTTGTGCAAGGCTGGGGAATAGGCAAAAAAGGTGTTGTCTATCTTTTTAAACAATAACCATTTGGTGTAGACTGTCCCTTTAAATAAACAAGAAGTTATCATTTTGAAAAGACCCTATTTGTAATAATGATGAAATCCATAACATTTTCTCACCTTGTAATTATTTATATGTAATTATAATTAGTTATAATAAACAAAGGAAACTTATTAACTCAATCCTCATTAAATAAATGTGTATATTTTCTGTGAAGTGTATAGTTTGTTGCCAAAAATGGTAAATTACAATATATCACCTTTTTTGGAATAAAATCCTATTTTGACTAAAGAGAGTTTTTTTTTTTTTACATTTTTAAAATTGAATAAATACTCCATTTTTAAAATAAAAAATAAAAAAATGGCGAGAAAAACCCCACAAATGCTATGTTTTTGTAACATTATAAAACTAACTAGTCTTTACTTCTTTTACGGCAGAATCAGTATTAATGCAATATTGGGAAATTCATTTTCAAAATACATTGTATATAAATGAAAGAATTTTACAGATGCTACTTCATAGATGCAGTTTGTACTTTCAGTGTATTTAAACAGTTTTTGTAAATTTGTAGACTGGTTTGTGTACAGCGCATATTCCATGTCAATATGTGAAGATCATCACATATTAAAAACTAATGTCATTGTACCAATTTTATGCTGTATGTTATATTGAGTAGTTAATGAGTTGTGTTACAGCCAAATATTGACAAAGAAAAAATAAACCAGTACAATTGCATTGAATTGTAATGCCCACATTTATAGAGTGAGGTAAAAACGTATGCTATCTGTTTTAAAATATTTCATATGTCTGTCATTTTTCATGTGGTCTAGGATTCAATAAGCCTCAGTATATTTCTTGCCAATAAAGCACCTGTATGGGCTAAAAACACAAGTTAAAATTTTTTGTTGTCAATAAGATAAACAATCTGTAGTAAATACATTCCCGCTGTTATACTTGATAACTTTATTTGTTAAAATGACTGTGTTAATAGTAACTGTATATATAAATATAATCAAATCCAGACATTTTTTTATTAATATTTTCTTAAAAATAAAATTATAAAAAAAATGAAATTTTTCCTGGCTAGCAAGTCACAATCTTCTATGCCAGTATCTTTTGGTTGGTTCTTGTGTTCGAAAATGCAAATAATCTATATTTATTAAATAAAACTATCATCTTTATGGTTTCAACGTTGTACTATCTTTTTGATGGTACTATGTATACAAAAGTCATATAAAACTACCATTATAAGCTGTATTGCCATGATCCGGTGTACATGCGCTCAGGAAACAGACCCTCGGGGCAGTGGTAGGGATTTGAAGACACCGACCCCTGACCCGGGGAAGAGTATCCTGGACGTGGATAGATGATATTCTGTGATTCATAGTTGCTAGAAGTTATTGAAGAATTAATGGAGGGTGCAATATTTGCTTACAATATATTCTGGCTTCACTGTGGGTTATAATTAGTTAACAGGAGTAGCTGCAGGATTCATTGAGAGAAATATATAGCAATGTTCAGGCTCCAGAGTAAACAGGTAGAAGTTTGATACTTAGATGCAAACTAAGGTTTGTTGTAGGTTCACAGTACATAATGTTTTATAAGGTTGTATGTCAGGGTTAAACACAGCAGCACAAGTGATAGACAAGTTACAAGTCTCAGGCATTAATTACTGTTTGATCAAACTAGGTTTGTTGCAGGTTATTTCAGCAATGACAACTAGAAGCACAGAAATAGTTATAAAGTTCTGAGTAAGATGATGTTATTGTGATTAGAGAGTGATGGTAAGCAAAAGAATAATAAAGTTCAGAGATTGTTAAGTGAAAAAAGGGTATATATTGTGTAAAATATTCTACAAAATATAAATAGGGGGTGCCATATAGAAACTTTTAAGGAATAGATGCGTTGTTAGATGCTGGAAAATGTGCCTTAGAAAAAGAATGTGCCTATATGGCAAAAATATTTGGTGTAAATCACTAGAAATATTTCGATCAATTACTGTTTGATCAAACTAGGTTTGTTGCAGATTATTTCAGCAATGACAACTAGAAGCACAGAAATAGTTATACAGTTCTGAGTAAGATGATGTTATTGTGATTAGAGAGTGATGGTAAGCAAAAGTTCAGAGATTGTTAAGTAGCTGTGTCCAGGAAACAGAATGGAGATATTTTTGATACTTGCGGTTTGATGATATTTAGCATAGGTAATAGAAAATGCTGTATCTTGGAATAGTTGGTAAGTTCAAGCAGGAAACTGGCACAAGCCTCTGTTGTTCAGGATCACACTTCAATGTTAATGCAAAGCACATTAGACCTGAGAAGGCTTAAAAAGAGGCTGAGGTAATCAGGTGCATGAATGATTAATCAGGCAGGTAAGCTGAATGTAAATACTGCCCAAATGCAGTAGTCAGAGAAGGAAGTCTTAAAGGGATAGTGACATTAGGCTGAGATATGTTACAGATCCCCCTCCTCAAAGGCGACCTCCGGGCACCCAACACAATCCAAAAGGAGAGAGAACAAAAATGATATGGAGAACCGGTAGTAGGTGTATGGAGGTAGTGAGTCCAATCGGAAATCAAGAAAGGAGGGTTGGAGATCTCTTGAAAAAGTTGAATGATGAAGCAAAGGCCATGTAATTCAGGTATCAAAAGATCTTGACAATGATGAGAGCAAAACTTGAAGTCATCTTTCTTGTAGTCATCGTGAGAATGCATGAACGTAACATACAATAAGCTTCCTACCACAGAATCATTGTGAGGGTAGATAGGCGGATGTTCTTCATGATAAATGACCATGTACATAGCCAATGAAAAGGCAGCCAGTCCTAGAGATATGAATAGGCTTTCCTCAGCTTCAGAAATAGAGATGCAGCATTCTGGATTGATAACCAGATTAACCACCTTTGGGTCAGAGCTTTGAGTATCCTCAGAATTAACCTCTTGGCTGAGGATTAGATATACTCCAAAAGAAAAAGCTATAGCCACTTCTAACGCAATAGCAGGGCTTTCTTCAAAGTAGGAGATAGGAGTGTAGAGTGCAAGATTTGTCCAGTTCTTGCCATCTTCTAATTCAATATGAAATGTCTCCTTACTGGATTCAGAATCAAAAGTGTCCTCACTAAGAACAGGTATATGAATGCCCACACCAGGGCAAGGTTCAGGAATACCCACATCTGGGCAAGGTTCAGTAATATCCTCAGTAGGATCAGGTGAAGGAATGCCCATGCCAGGGCAAGGTTCAAAAGTACCCACATCTGGGCAAGGTTCAGGAATATCCTCAATAGGATCAAGTGTAGGAATGCCCTCACCAGGGCAAGTTTCAGGAATATCCTCAGTAGGATCGGGTGAAGGAATGCCCATGCCAGGGCAAGGTTCAACTATAGAGAAAGAAAAAGAACCCACTTTAGAGCCAGGAACCATACTCTCTTCTGAGCAGAGGGCAAGGCTTTCTTCAGGGTTCATAAATGAAGAATTAACAAGACCCACTTTAGAGCCAAGAACCATACTCGCTTCTGAGTAGAGGGCATGGCTATCTTCAGGATCAAGTATTATTACACCCAATTCTGGGTTAAACAAAGGAATGCCCATACCAGGGTCAAAAACAGGAGAGTCCACCTTGATGTCAGGTTTAGTAGTATAATCATGGAAAACAGGAACAGGAATGGGCACTGGGGAATCTTCTTGAAGAACTTTTGTACAAGTTTCAGGGTCAAGAATGTCCACTTGCGAACTTGGTTCAAAGTTGTCCTCACAGGATTCAGTATCAGGAATTCCTGTACAGGAAACTGATGTAGTAGAAAATGTAGGTTGATGCAAAGTATCTCCCAAGGGAAACAATTTCTTAGATGCAGTAACAGAAGAATTTTGAGAAGGTGAAGTGTACTGAAATATGCCACACTCGGGTAGATGCGGAGGAATTGTGACACAAGATTATCTGGAGTTCAGCAGGCATGCTTATTTGAGTTTGAATTTTAGAGCTAAATTCTCCAGGGATTATCTCTGATAAACTGAAAGGTTTTATATCTGGAACAAAATTATCTTTTGCTTCTAGCACAGGGTTTACAGGCAATGAGGCATCATGAGAGGGATAGGAGAAATCAATAGTTGGAAACAGTGTTTGTATTTTTTGTAGAGTCTGAGATGAGATACCATTAGATGCTTTAAGAACAGACTGATAGTGACTATAGACATCATCCAGCTCGGTGTTGACAGTGTCATGTTCCAAGAGAGGGTCTGGTACAACAGAAACTAAAACAGGGGATTCAGGCTGAGTTTCCTCTTTGCACTTCTGATTTTCTATAGGCAGAAAGATTTTCTTCTTCTTCTTTTTCTTAGAGAGCTTAGATAACTAATATTTCTTCTCAGTATGAGGCTTCTTAGGTTGCTGCCATTGTGGCTTGTAGTAAGGTTGAGAACAGAAATCCTCTTCATCACTGGATGCATAATTCTGATGTGATAAATCAGCATAGTGGTTGAGGGGACCTTTTCTCCAAACAGCATTGTGTAAACCAGATGTCTTTTCATCCGGCTCTGAATCTGTCCAATCTAACGAATCCATGGGAATATCAGAAATAGGAAGATCAGTATTTCCATGAGAGGTTTCATGATGGGAGCTGTCTGTATCATCCATATTGTAAATATAACAACCAAGGATGTCATTATAGCCAATAGGTTGAGGTTTTGTCTGAGTTTGTGGCGAATTAAAGTTGCGCTCATACCAGTCTAATGCCAGTTCAGCTGGATCTGTGAAGTCATCCTCCTTGTTGACATATTCAGACTCAGAATCAGTATCACCAGGATAGGAATCACAAACAGGAGGAGTAGATGGTTTTCTGGAACAGTAGTCCTGTCTCTTTAAATCTTTAAAGGTCTGGTTCAGTTACATAGTCAGACTCAGAATCAGTTTCACCAAAATGGAAATCACGAACATGAGGAACAGATGAAATTCTAGAATAGTGGTTCTGTCTCTTTAAATCTTTGAGAATCTGATTTTTTTCTGCTGAAGCTATGGTTAAATCCTCTTCGTTTTCATAGTCAGATTCAGGATCAGTTTCACCAAAATGGTAAGCACGAAATTGAGGAACAGATGACATTTTAGAAAAGTGGTTCTGTCTCTAAATCTTTAAAAATCTGAATTTTTTCTGCTGAAGCTATGGTTAAATCCTCTTCATTTTCATAGTCAGATTCAGGATCAGTTTCACCAAAATGGTAACCACGAACATGAGTAGAGGATTGTCTAGAATGGGAGTACTGTGTCTTTAAATTTTTTAAATTTTGAAAATCTTCTGTTTTTGTTTTAGGAATTGCTGGGGTCTGAGTTATGTTGTAATTTTTTATTTTCCTTTGAGGGTCGGTGCATCCACTACCACTGTGAATCCCTTTTTTAGGCATTAACATTCTGTCATGACCCGGTGTACATGCCCTCAGGAAACAGACCCTCGGGGCAGTGGTAGGGATTTGAAGACACCGACCCCTGACCCGGGGAAGAGTATCCTGGACGTGGATAGATGATATTCTGTGATTCATAGTTGCTAGAAGTTATTGAAGAATTAATGGAGGGTGCAATATTTGTTTACAATATATTCTGGCTTCACTGTGGGTTATAATTAGTTAACAGGAGTAGCTGCAGGATTCATTGAGAGAAATATATAGCAATGTTCAGGCTCCAGAGTAAACAGGTAGAAGTTTGATACTTAGATGCAAACTAAGGTTTGTTGTAGGTTCACAGTACATAATGTTTTATAAGGTTGTATGTCAGGGTTAAACACAGCATGACAAGTGATAGACAAGTTACAAGTCTCAGGCATTAATTACTGTTTGATCAAACTAGGTTTGTTGCAGGTTATTTCAACAATGACAACTAGAAGCACAGAAATAGTTATAAAGTTCTGAGTAAGATGATGTTATTGTGATTAGAGAGTGATGGTAAGCAAAAGAATAATAAAGTTCAGAGATTGTTAAGTGAAAAAAGGGTATATATTGTGTAAAATATTCTACAAAATATAAATAGGGGGCGCCATATAGAAACTTTTAAGGAATAGATGCGTTGTTAGATGCTGGAAAATGTGCCTTAGAAAAAGAATGTGCCTATATGGCAAAAATATTTGGTGTAAATCACTAGAAATATTTCGATCAATAAAGTGATATTTGTGATATATCTAAAGCTAGAGAAAATATATGCATACAATAAATAAGCAATTGCAAGAAAAACCAAATTAAGTGAGTGACAGTAGTGCTTGTATAATAAAGTGATAGAAGGAAAAAGTATGGTACAATGTTTAGACGTTAAAAGCTAATGCAAACCCAAAAAAGTCCATTGATGGAATAAAAAGTCTTGTAAAAATCAAATCAACAAGCGGATTCCGTGTAGCGAGGCTGCTTCTCTTGGTGCTGTCGGTGAGTCAGAAATCTAAATGGTGAGATCAATATTGATCTGATGAAACGGCCAGGAGCTAACGGCCGAGAAACGCGTTATCAGCTCCAATAAAAAACTTTTCCTAATTACTCAGCCTGGACTGAGTTTTGTTTTTATGTGCAAAGAGACGTGAAAATTAGTCTTTTAACAGTTCACACTGTTCGCTGCCTAAGAGGCTTTGATCCCGGTTGGAACAAAGAAACACCTTGCAAAGCACGGCATCCAACACTACCAGGGGTTAATTGGAGGTTGTCTTTGACCGTGAGACGTCCACAGACCTGCACCACACTGTTTTGGTCAGCGTGCTGACTGCTGAGAATGTCAGCCTGCTCGTTTGCACTTTTTTAACGAAAAGTGCCACTCCACCTGTGAGTACCTATTTTTTGGTTTACATAAAATTTTCTAACTGTTTAGAGATATCTGCACCATGAGGCGCTCTCTTTCTCTTCTCACCATAGAGATTGTTAAGTAGCTGTGTCCAGGAAACAGAATGGAGATATTTTTGATACTTGCGGTTTGATGATATTTAGCATAGGTAATAGAAAATGCTGTATCTTGGAATAGTTGGTAAGTTCAAGCAGGAAACTGACACAAGCCTCTGTTGTTCAGGATCACACTTCAATGTTAATGCAAAGCACATTAGACCTGAGAAGGCTTAAAAAGAGGCTGAGGTAATCAGGTGCATGAATGATTAATCAGGCAGGCAAGCTGAATGTAAATACTGCCCAAATGCAGCAGTGAGAGAAGGAAGTCTTAAAGGGATAGTGACATTAGGCTGAGATATGTTACATGTATTATGACATGTAAATTATGTAAGATGTTGTATACACTTTGTCCCATCCCCTTTCCAAGCTGTCCCGTTTTACTGATTCAATTATATAGAAATATTTTGAAAGCCAGACTATTCAAAAATCCAAACCTTTTCCAGTCCCAAGCAGTTTCTCTAATGGTTTTTGTTACTGTATATAATATTTGTGGCTAAGCCAAGTCTTCTTAGCAAAATACAATTTATCATATACAACTCCAATTCTGAAGAAGTTGGGACAGTAAAGAAAATGCAAAAAAAACAAAACAAAAAGAGTTATTTGAAAACTCAATTCACCCTTTCCTATTTTGAAAACATTATTAACACATTGTTTGATGTTTTACTTAATTAATTTAATGTATTTTCTTTCCTAAGATATGGTGAGTCCACAGCAGCATCTTAATTACTGTTGGGAATATCACTCCTGGCAAGCAGGAGGAGGCAAAGAGCACCACAGCAAAGCTGTTAAGTATCGATTCCCTTCCCACAACCCCCAGTCATTCTCTTTGCCTTCGGTGCAAGGAGGAGGTGAAGTTTTTGGTGTCTGAAAAAATGACTTCAATCAAGATTTTATTATTTTAAAGTCAGAGTAGATTTGCTCTGATCTTTCCTAGTTAGGTTTAGCCGAACTCCACGTTAGTCTCTTCAGTAGGGCAGTGGTGGCTTTTACGCAGTTGAGAACTTGTGGGTTGGGACTCAATGCATTTTTCTCAACATGATTGCTGCCCTATATTTAAAGCCTGAGTAAGTTTACTCTGATCTTTCTTTCTCCACAGGTCCATGTGAGGAGCGGTCTCCTCTCCTACTGGGTGAGCTGTCCTTCTGCCGAACAGTCTAAGATACAGGTAAGTGCCAACATTTTTTCTTTGATATAAAGGATACTGACACTTTAAGCAGTCTATGACTGCATGGGGACATTTTATAAATTGATTCTATTAAGGATTGATTATATAAAGAATAGCAGGCACTGTGGACAATTGAGAGGACTATGTGTGGGTTATTCCAGAGTGATAACTCAGTTTTATTGGTGGCTCAGTCTGTGTCCCTGGCTCCGGTGTAAACCCGGTCCAGGACAGTGTAAGATTTTCCGACTCTTAACAGACCATGCGGTTTTCTAAGTAAGGCACTTGCCATTTTGTTTCAGTTATGGCCGCCGGGTCCACCCCTGATTACTCATGAGTGGCGGTTCCCTTCCTGAGGCTTCAGACAGTGTGAGCGTGCGCTTTCTGGGCTCTTTTCACTGTGAGCTTCCGGAGCGGTGACGCTGTTACAAGCTCCGTGTTCACTTTTCAGCCGACATTGTCTAAAAGCATTCCAGAGTAAACTGGAAAATTTTTCGATCCCCTGATAGACTTTCTGAAATCCCAGTCAGCAGGACAGGTAGGCACCTCAGCGGTATAGCTGAGGTGTAGAGGATTGCCAGGGGGTTAATTGTGTTCGGTATCGAATTTGATTAAGAGCTAAGTCTTAAAGGGACAGTAATCGTTTTTAATACAAAAAATAATTATTATTTTTTTGTCTTTCTTGTTGTTTACATTATGGGCCAAGAGATTTTGCTTCCTGTAGATTGCAAGCTTTGTTTTACTAACCAGGTGTAGCTACCTTTACCTTTTTGCTCTTCATGTATTGAAAGAACTTTGTTTTACAAGGATAGACTTTTTACATTGTTTTAGTTTCTTTAAATGGGGTTGTTTGGTACACATGAGTAAGATTTACGTCATTTATGTTATGTTAAATTAATTGTATTATAAATTGCTCACCTGTCTATACCCCCACACCTCTCTGACGACGTGTGTTCTTACACACTAAACGCATAAGAGGAACCTTGTTGCACAACTTTGGGGTTATTTCATGTATTTTGTACTTTCCTGATATTTTACAAGCACAAATTAAATGCATCACTTACTGCCTTGAACTGGTTGGCTGTTTTCTTTTTGATGTGTTGCATTGGCGGTGAGGATCCGCTGTTCAGCACCAGTTCATCCAAGTCTTTGACCGGAGTGGCAACCTTTGATTGACACAGTGTCTGCAAGTGGGAGTTCCTGACGCAGCGTACCTACTCACGCAGGATCCTAGGCATACTGGTTCTACGGGGGCCGAAGATTCTGTGTAACAGAGGGCGGATACGTTTCCAGGACATAGTAACTTTACCGCTGACTAACTGTTATATTTCCTTGAGTTGTCCAGGAGAAAGCTGTGTTTAACACAGACGAAGGCGTAACAAACATAAGGATCAATAACAGGTCAGAACTTGACTTACTAATTGTGAACTGCTCCGTGAAAAGCAAAGCACTCTACATAATTGGGACGCTCTTACTCAGTATACTCCTGAGTTTCCTGCATATTAGACTTTTTAAATCAGAGCCATCAGTCTCTAAGGCTGATGCTGTATCAAATAGGCCGCAGCTTTCTCCTCAAGCATCCCAATCCTTATCGTCACCGCATGCAGTGCCCTGCGGTTCCTCTCAGGCTCCTGTAGGAGTTTATTTGCAAGACATTGCTGCCCAGGTATCCTCTGCATTATCTGAGGCATTGTCTGCCTTTCCCATGCTTCAGGGAAGGCGCAAGAGGAAATTTAAAGATTCAGTTAGTAAGGTTTCTGCTCTAGTTATGGCTAACCAGGTTGCTCTTTCTCAGAAATCTGAGGAGGAAGACACATCGGTGGCCTCTGAGGGTGAAATCTCAGACTCAGACAGTATAATTTCTTCCTCTGATGCTGAAGTTGTATACTGCAGATTTAAGCTGGAACACCTCTGTATGTTACTAAAGGAGGTTTTGACTACCTTCAACGACTCCGATATGACTATCGTAGTCAACCCTAAGAAATCTAGCAAGCAAAATAAATACTTTGATTTTCCCTCCGCGGTGGAGGTATTCCCTGTTCCAGACCGTGCTACAGAGATTATTACACAAGATTGGGAGAGGCCTGGAATTCCTTTTTCTTCTCCAATTTTCAAGAAAATGTTTTCAGTAGCTGACTTCATTAAGGAGTTGTGGCAGATGGTTCCTAAGGTTGAAGGAGCGATCTCCACTTTGGCTAAGAGAACCATTATTCCCATAGAGGATAGCTGTTCTTTTAAGGATCCAATGGATAAAAAACTGGAGGCCTTGCTAAAGAAGATATATGTTCATCAAGGTCTTCAATGGCAACCTGCAGTGTCTATTGCCACTGTGACCAGTACAGCAGCTTACTGGTTTAATGCATTGTCTGAATCTATTCAAGCGGAAACTCCCTTAGAGGAGATCCAAGACAGGATTAAGGCTCTTAAGTAAGCCAATTCCTTTATCACTAATGCTTCCTTACAAGTCATTAAGTTGGGAGCAAAAATATTGGGTTTTGCTGTTCTTCCACGCAGAGCTTTATGGTTAAAATCCTGGACTGCGGATGTTTAGTCTAAGTCCAAACTTTTGGCAATCCCTTACAAGGGTAAGACCTTGTTTGGACCTGGTCTGGCAGAAATCATTTCAGATATCACGGGTGGTAAAGGATCTTTTCTGCCGCAAGATAAGAAGAATAAACAGAAAGGACATCAGAGTAATTTTCGTTCCTTTCGTAACTTCAGAGGTAAGCCTTCCCCTCCCTCTTCCAAGCAGGAACAGTCCAAGACTTCTTGGAAACCCAATCAGTCTTGAAATAAGGGGAAGCAATCAAAGAAACCCGCAGCTGATCCAAGTCAGCATGAAGGGTTTGCCCCTGATCCGGGATCAGATCCAGTAGGTGGCAGACTTACTCAATTCGCTCAAGCTTGGATACGGGATGTCCCAGATCCCTGGGTGGTGAACATCGTATCTCTGGGTTACAAGTTAGAATTCAAGACCTTTCCGCCCAGGGGCAGGTTCCTCCTCTCAAGATTATCTGTAGATGAGATAAAAAGAGAGGCATTCTTAAAATGTGTTCAGGATCTTTCCGACCTAGGTGTAATAGTTCCAGTTCCAATTCACAGGTTCTAGTGTTCTATTCCAACCTGTTTGTGGTTCCCAAAAAAGAGGGAACTTTCAGACCAATTCTAGACCTGAAGTGTCTAAAAAAAGTTTCTCAGAGTACCGTTCTTCAAGAATGAAACTATACGTTCCATTCTTCCCTTGGTCAAGAGGGTCAGTTCATGACGACTAAAGACCTGAAGGATGCGTACTTTATATCTCCATTCACAGGGATCATCACAAATTTCTGAGATTTGCATTTTTGGACAATCACTTTGTTTGTAGCTCTTCCATTTGGCCTTGCCACTGCCCCCAGAATTTTCTCAAAGGTTCTGGGGGCTCTATTGACAGTGAATTGCAGTGGCACCCTATCTGGATGACATTCTGGTTCAGGCGGCGTCTTTTCAACAAGCAAACTCTCATACAGAGATCGTGTTGTCTTTTCTTCGTTCCCACGGATGGAAGGTGAATCTGGGAAAGAGTTCCCTTTTTCCAGTTCTTAGGGACCATAATAGATTCTCTATTGATGAAGATATTTCTGACAGAGGTCAGATGATCCAAGATTTTCGACTCTTGCCTTGCTCTTCAGTCCTCTCTTCGGCCATCAGTGGCTCAATGTAATGAGGTAATTGGTCTGATAGTAGCTTCTATGGACATCATTCCATTCACTTGGTTCCATCTCAGAGCTCTGCAGTTATGCATGCTAAGGCAATGGAATGGGGACTATGCGGATCTGTCTCAATGTATAGATCTGGATCAGGCGACAAGAGATTCTCTTCTGTGGGGGCTGTCTCAGGAACACCTCTTGCAGGGAACTTGCTTTTGCAGACCTCACTGGGTGATTGTGACCACGGATGCCAGCCTGCTGGGCTGGGGAGCAGTCTGGGACTCATTGAAGGCTCAGGGACTATCGACTCGGGAGGAGTCAAATCTCCCCATAAACATCCTAGAACTGAGAGCAATCTTCAATGCTCTGCTGGCTTGGCCTCAGTTAGCTTTAGCCTGGTTTATCAGGTTCCAGTCAGACAACATAACCTTGGTGGCTTACATCAACCACCAGGGAGGAACTCAGAGTTCCGTGGCCATGAAAGAGGTGGCTCAAACTATTCAATTGGCAGAGACCAATGACTGCTGTCTATCTGCAATCCACATTCCAGGAGTGGACAATTGGGAAGCAGATTTCTTTTACAAAGATATGACAAGTCCACGCATTTCATTCTTACTTGTGGGATATTAACCTCCTGCTAACAGGAAGTGGCAAAGAGCACCACAGCAGAGCTGTATATATAGCCCCTCCCTTCCCCTTTAGTTTCTTCAATCAAGAAGTTTTTTATTTTAAATGGTACTGGTGCGTACTATTTTCCTCAGGGGGATATGGAAGAAGATTTCTGCCCTGAGGTTTGATGATCTTAGCATTTGTAACTAAGATCCACGCTGGTTCCCACAAGACTTCTGAAGGTATCCATGAGACATCTTCAGTGTGGAGACCGGTTTCATGCTACAAGCAGCATTAAGGTATGTGCAGCCTTTTTTTCTGAGGAGACTTGGTGTATCAGAACTGGCTGGTATTATTTCCCTGTATGGGGATGGGATAAGCAGTAAAACCTATTTTAATAAGAGGGGTGTTACTGGAGTCCCTATATTATATTTATCATTAGTTGATATTTGGGCATTATGTGACATGGGAGACAATGTTAAAAACAATGTTTTATGTTTTTTATTTTTGGCACTTAAAACTTATTGGTTTTATGCTTGAGGGTTGTATTGTGTGTGTATTTCTACTTTAGTGCAAAACTGCATTCCAATGCGGTGTTATTTGGGCCTACTCCAACTTTTTACCTTAAGGGGCGGAGCCTATTTTGGCGCATTTTCTTCAGGCTTAGCAGCAGCAAACAGTAACTATGTGGCTCCTGGACTGTGTAGCTGGTCTGAAGGGTTGGAAACTTGATTCGAAGTACTCTGGGGGCAGGTAGGCGCCACAGCAGAGCTGTGGCGAGGTGTAGAGGGTATTTTTATCTATCTTTTGACTAGATGTTGATATAAGTACTTCTAAAGCCTTATTTCTGCCTTTGCTTCTGGGTGCAGTAATTTTTGGATTAACCAACGATATTTAAGTTAAATTTGGGAATAATTTAACGTTTTTTGTGCATTTGGAAAAATTGTTCACTTTTTCTTTTCTTAAAGGCACAGTACACGTTTTTTCTAATATTTATTTTATGCTATAAATAAGTGTTTAAACGACTTTTGTGGTATTACTAGTCTGTTCAACATGTCTGACATTGAGGTTTCTCATTGTTCTATGCGTTTAGAAGCTATTGTACAACCCCCTCTTATATTGTGTAACTTTTGTACTGAAAGGGCTTTACAATGTAAAAAGCATATTTTAAATAAAGTAAGTGTGCCTAAGGATGATTCTCAGTCTGAAGAGAATCAGGATATGCCATCCAATTCTCCCCAAGTGTCACAACCTTTAACGCCCACACAAGCGACGCCTAGTACTTCTAGTGCATCTAATTCCTTTACTCTGCAGGAGGTGGCTGCAGTTATGTCAACTACCCTTACAGAGGTATTGTCTAAATTACCAGTGTTGCAGGGTAAACGCAGTAGGTCAGGTATTAATGTAAATACTGAATCCTCTGATGCTATATTAGCTATTTCCTATGTTCCCTCACAGTGCTCTGAGTTGGGGGTCAGGGAATTACTGTCTGAGGGTGAAATTTCTGATTCAGGGAATGTTTTACCTCAGACAGATTCGGATGCTATGTCATTTAATTTTAAGCTTGAACACCTCCGCCTGTTACTTAGGGAGGTTTTAGCGACTGGATGATTGTGATCCTATCATGATTCCTCCAGAGAAATTGTGTAAAATGGATAAATATTTGGAAGTACCTACTTACACTGATGTTTTTCCGGTTCCTAAGAGAATTTCGGAAATTATTAGAAAGGAATGGGATAGACCAGGTATACCGTTTCTCCCCCTCCTAATTTTAAGAAAATGTTTCCCATATCAGATACCATTCGGGACTCATGGCAAACAGTTCCTAAGGTAGAGGGAGCTATATCTTCCCTAGCTAAGCGTACTACTATACCCATTGAGGATAGTTGTGCTTTCAAAGACCCTATGGATAAGAAATTAGAGGGTCTACTAAAGAAATTATTTGTTAATCAGGGGTTTCTTTTACAACTTACGGCTTGCATTGTTCCAGTAACTACTGCAGCAGCTTTTTGGTTTGAGGCTCTAGAAGAGTCTCTTAAGGTTGGGACTCCATTAGATGACATCTTAGATAGAATTAAGGCTCTCAAGCTAGCTAATTCTTTTATTACTGATGGCGCTTTTCAAATTGCTAAATTAGCGGCAAAAAGTGCAGGATTTGCTATTTTAGCACGTAGAGCATTGTGGCTCAAATCTTGGTCTGCTGATGTGTCATCAAAACATAAGCTTTTAGCTATTCCCTTTAAAGGTAAGACCCTTTTCGGGCCAGAATTAAAAGAAATCATTTCTGATATTACAGGAGGTAAAGGCCATGCCCTACCTCAGGATAGGTCGGTTAAAATGAGGGGTAAACAGAATAATTTTCGTTCCTTTCGGAACTTTAAAGGAGGACCCCCCCGCTTCTTCTTCTTCCTCAAAGCAGGAAGGGAATTTTACCCAATCTAAGTCAGTCTGGAGACCTAATCAGAACTGGAATAAGGGTAAACAATCCAAAAAGCCCACTCCTGCTCCTAGGACCTGGATCTTGTAGGGGGCAGACTCTCTCTTTATTTGCTCAGGCTTGGGCAAGAGATGTTCAGGATCCCTGGGCACTAGAAATAGTGACCCACGGTTATCTATTGGAATTCAAGGATTTTCTCCCAAGAGGGAGATTTCATCTTGCAAACCAGATAAAAAGAGAGGCGTTCTTACGCTGTGTAAAAGACCTTTCTATTTTTTCTATGGGAGTAATTTGTCCAGTTCCAAAATTGGAACAGGGACAGGGGTTTTACTCAAACCTATTTGTGGTTCCCAAAAAGGAGGGAACGTTCAGACCCATTTTAGATCTCAAGTGTCTGAACAAATTTCTAAGAGTTCCATCATTCAAGATGGAGACAATACGAACAATTTTACCAATGATCCAGGAGGGTCAATATATGACTACCGTGGACTTGAAGGATGCTTACCTTCATATTCCTATCCACAAGGATCATCATCAGTTTCTAAGGTTTGCCTTTCTGGACAAACATTATCAATTTGTGGCTCTTCCCTTCGGATTGGCCACAGCACCAAGAATCTTCACAAGGGTTCTAGGGTCTCTTTTGGCGGTTCTCAGACCGCGAGGAATAGCGGTGGCGCCTTATCTGGACGACATTCTGATTCAGGTGTCAACATATCATCTGACAAAATCTCAAACGGACACAGTGTTGTCTTTTCTGAGAACTCACGGCTGGAAGGTGAACATAGAGAAGAGTTCCCTTGTCCCACAGACAAGGGTTCCTTTCTTGGGAACTCTGATAGACTCGGTAGCCATAAAAATATTTCTGACGGAGGTCAGAAAATCAAAGATTCTAAATACTTGCTGAGCACTTCAGTCCATTCCTCGGCCATCAGTGGCTTAGTGTATGGAAGTAATTGGATTAATGGTAGCAGCAATGGACATCGTTCCGTTTGCTCGCTTTCATCTCAGACCACTGCAACTGTGCATGCTCGGTCAGTGGAATGGGGATTATGTGGATTTATCTCCTCAAATAAATCTGGATCAAGAGACCAGAAACTCTCTTCTTTGTTGGTTGTCGCCGTATCATCTGTCCCAAGGGACTTGTTTCCGCAGACCCTCGTGGGTAATAGTGACAACAGATGCCAGCATTCTGGGCTGGGGTGCAGTTTGGAACTCCCTGAAGGCTTCAATGTGCTTCAGGCATGGCCTCAGTTGGCTTTGGCCAAATTCATCAGATTCCAGTCGGACAACATCACGATTGTGGCATATGTCAATCATCAAGGGGAAACAAGGAGTTCCTTAGCGATGATAGAGGTATCCAAGATAATCAGTTGGGCGGAGGCCCACTCTTGTCATCTGTCACCGATCTACATCCCAGGAGTAGAGAACTGGGAAGCAGATTTTCATCCGGGGGAGTGGGAACTTCACCCGGAGGTATTTGCCTCATTGATTCTCAGATGGGGCAGACCGGAATTGGATTTGATGGCATCCCGACAGAATGCCAAGCTTCCAAGATACGGATCACGGTCAAGGGATACTCAGGCCGAACTGATAGATGCCTTGGCAGTGCCTTGGTTGTTCAGCCTAGCTTATGTGTTTCCGCCGTTTCCTCTCCTCCCACGCGTGATTGCTCGAATCAAACAGGAGAGAACTTCAGTGATCCTGATAGCGCCTGCGTGGCCACGCAGGACTTGGTATGCGGATCTAGTGGACATGTCCTCTCTGCCACCGTGGAAACTTCCATTGAGACAGGACCTTCTCATTCAAGGTCCTTTCCAACATCCAAATCTAATTTCTCTGCAGCTGACTGCGTGGAGATTGAACGCTTGAGTTTATCTAAGCGAGGATTCTCTGATTCAGTTATCAATACTTTGATACAGGCTAGAAAGCCTGTCACTAGAAAAATCTATCATACGATATGGCGTAAATATCTTTATTGGTGTGAATCCAAGGGTTACTCATGGAGTAAAGTTAGGATTCCTATGATTCTGTCTTTTTCTCCAAGAAGGATTGGAGAAAGGGTTATCAGCGAGTTCCTTAAGGGGACAAATTTCAGCTTTGTCAATTCTGTTTCGCAAACATTTGGCAAATGTACCAGATGTTCAGTCTTTTTGTCAGGCTCTATCTAGGATTAAGCCTGTATTTAGACCTATTACTCCTCCCTGGAGTTTGAATTTAGTTCTTCGAGTTCTTCAAGGGGTTCCGTTTCAACCTATGCATTCCATAGATATTAAACTTATCTTGGAAAGTTTTGTTTTTGGTTGCTATTTCTTCTGCTCGAAGAGTTTCTGAGCTTTCAGCGTTACAGTGTGATTCGCCTTATCTCATATTTCATTCTGATAAGGTGGTTTTACGTACCAAACCTGGTTTTCTTCCTAAGGTTTCTTCCTAAGAATAGTTGTTCCTTCCTTGTGTCCTAATCCTTCTTCTAAGAAGGAGCGTATGTTACATAACTTGGACGTGGTCCGTGCCTTAAAGTTTTACTTACAGGCAACTAAGGATTTCCGTCAATCATCTTCATTATTCATTGTTTATTCCGGAAAGCGTAGGGGTCAGAAAGCTACGGCTACCTCTCTTTCTTTTTGGCTGAGAAGTATCATCCGCCTGGCATATGAGACTGCTGGTCAGCAGCCTCCTGAAAGAATTACGGCTCATTCTACTAGGGCTGTGCCTTCCACATGGGTTTTTAAAAACGATGCATCTGTTGAACAGATTTGTAAGGCTGCGACTTGGTTTCCAAATTTTACAAATTTGATACTTTTGCTTCTTCTGAGGCTATCTTTGGGAGAAAGGTTCTTCAAGCAGTGGTGCCTTCCGTTTAGGTTCCTGTCTTGTCCCTCCCTTTCATCCGTATCCTATTGCTTTGGTATTGGTTTCCCACAAGTAAAGATGAAATCCGTGGACTCGTCATATCTTTGTAAAAGAAAACTAAATTTATGCTTACCTGATAAATTACTTTCTTTTACGATATGGCGAGTACACGGCCCACCCTGTTCTTTTTAAGACAGTTTTTCTTTATATTTTTTGTAAACTTCAGTCACCTCTGCACCTTTTTAGCCTTTCCTTTTCTCTTATAACCTTCGGCCGAATGACTGGAGGTTGGAGGGGAAGGGAGGGGCTATATATACAGCTCTGCTGTGGTGCTCTTTGCCACTTCCTGTTAGCAGGAGGTTAATATCCCACAAGTAAGGATGAAATCCGTGGACTCGTCATATCGTAAAAGAAAGTCATTTATCAGGTAAGCATAAATTTAGTTTTTCTGAGCAGACAGACTTTTCATCCCGGGGAGTGGTAACTCCATCCGGAGGTATTTTCCAGCTTGACCCTCAAGTGGGGGGTGGCCGGAGCTGGATCTCATGGTGTCTCGGCAGAATGCCAAGCTCCCAAGGTACAGTTCGAGGTCAAGGGATCCACAGGCCGTTCTGATAGATGGTCTGGCGGTCCCTTGGAATTTCAGTCTGGCATACCTGTTTCCTCCGTTCGCTCTCCTTCCACGAGTCATTGCTTGTATCAAGCAGGAGAGGGTGTCAGGGATTCTCATAGCACCAGCGTGGCCTCACAGGATCTGGTATGCAGACCTAGTGGAAATGTCATCTCTTCCACCTTGGAGACTGCCTCTGAGGAAGGACCTTCTACTTCAGTGTCACTTCCTTCATCCAAATCTCATTTCTCTGAAACTGACTGCTTTGAGATTGAACGCTTAATTTTATGTAAGCGTGGGTTTTCCGAGTCGGTCATTGAGACTTTGATCCAGGCTTGCAAGCCTGTTACAAGAAAGATTTGCCATAAAATATGGCGTATATATCTGTATTGGTGTGCATCCAGAGGTTTCTCTGGGAGTAGAGTCAGGATTTCTAGGATTTTGTCCTTTCTCCAGGAAGGTCTGGAGAAGGGTTTGTCAGCAAGTACTCTGAAGGGTCAGATCTCTGTGTTGTCTATTTTGTTGCATAAGCATCTGGCGGACGTACCAGACATGCAGGCTCCGTTATAGCCTATGCATTCCTTAGATATTTAGAGATTATCTTGGAAGGTTTTGTTTCTTGTTGCTATCTCCTCTGAGTCTCGGAACTCTCAGTGCTGCAGTGTGATTCCCCTTATCTTATGTTTCATGCTGATAAGGTAGTTCTTCATTCTAAGTTAGGTTTCCTTCGTCAACTTGTTTCGGACAGGAATATCAATCAGGAAATCATTGTTCCTTCTCTATGTCCTAATCCTTCTTCTCATAAGGAATGTTTGTTACACAACCTAGATGTTGTGTGTGCACTGAAATTCTACATGCAGGCGACTAAGGCTTTTCGCCAGTCTTCTGCTTTGTTTGTTTATTTTTCTGGGAAACGCAAGGGTCAGAAAGCTACGGCTACTTCTTTCTCTTTGGCTTAGGAGTATAATTCGTTTGGCTTATGAGACTGCTGTACAACAACCTCCTGAGAGAATCACAGCTCATTCCACGAGGACTGTTTCCTCTTCCTGGGCTTTGAAAAATTAAGCTTCTGTGGAACAGATTTGCAAGGCTGCAACTTGGTCCTCTCTGCATACTTTTTATAAATTTGATACTTTTGCCTCGGCTGAGGCTTCTTTTGGGAGAAGGGTTCTTCAAGCAGTGGTGCCTTCTGTTTAGGTCTACCTGTCTTGTCCCTCCTTAAGCATCTGTGTACTCTAGCTTGGGTATTGATTCCTAACAGAAATTTAGATGCT
>NC_069499.1:137043484-137178484 GCF_027579735.1 Bombina bombina | reverse complement strand
TTAGTTAGTAACAGGCATAGAAAATATTTACTTACAGTGGCCCTTTAAGGTAATTGAACACACATAAAGAAAACTTGACTACCTCAACCAGAATTATGAAATATATATTGTTTACATTAGAAATCCTGCACTAATATGTAATTAAGGGTAATAACATTAAAGGGAAAGTCTACACCAGAACTTTTATTGTTTTAAAAGATAGATAATCCCTTTATTACCCATTTCCTAGTTTTGCATAACTAACACATTTATAATAATATACTTTTAACCTCTGTGATTATCTTGTATCTAAGCCTCTGCAAACTGCCCCTTTTTTCAGTTCTTTTGACAGACTTGCAGTCTAGCCAATCAGTGCCTGCTCCCAGATAACTTCTCGTGCACGAGCACAGTGTTATCTATATGAAATAAGTGAACTAACACCCTCTAGTGGTGAAAAACTGTTAAAATGCAATCTGAAAGAAGTGGGCTTCAAGGTCTAAGAAATTAGCATATGAACCTCCTAGGTTAAGCTTTCAACTAAGAATAACAAGAGTACAAAGCAAAATTGGTGATAAAAGTAAATTGGAAAATTGTTTAAAATGACATGCTCTATCTGAATCATGAAAGTTTATTTTGGCCTTGACTGTCCCTTTAAGGGATGAGATAGGATTTAGAGGCAAATTGTGAGTGGTAATATCCCCACTTATTAACTACAAGCCATCTGGCAGTTAAATAGAAGTTAGTACTGTCTGGGGGGGGGGGGGGTAATATCTACTAACTGTGATCTGCAGACTCTTTAAAACCATAATTTTGTTGTGAATACATATTAATCTTATAACAAGTAGGGATCATAATGAACAGTCAAGAGTAGCTGACCCTCAATTCTAGTGCATATTCATGAAAATGCAGATTAATATTAACTTCAATAGTTATACCCGTATTATATATAGCAGGATTAAGTTAGGCTTTAGACTACTTGTTATCAAATAAACAAATCCTATACATTATAGTTTGATTAATGTGTATACAGACATGCAAACCGTTGTCATTCAGCTGCAAAAGGATGATTAACTTTTATCTAGCAGAACGTGTGTGCATATAGTCTTAGTAGCCACTGTCGTTAAACAACCCCAGTTTTGCCCATAATGGTCAATTTATTGTTAAGTTTAGTCAAGGACCCATGCTGACTCCGTTAGTTGCTTGTGAGGATGATTTAGAGACAATGACATGGCCCAATGGCGCTACCAAACCTGTTGCTCAGAAACCACTTTTTACTCTTATGTTTAGTAGCCTTCTCTATGCTCGCTTCACTCCGGCTACCACCCAAGAAACTGGCAGCATCCCTCCGGGTAACCGCCAGGAATTGCAGTGCTGCATCCTCACCCTGCATGGCCTTTAGCGGCTTCTCGTAGTCTTGATTCTCCACCTTCTGCTGAGCTCCACCAAGCTTGTCATGGTCCTCCTCCATCGTTTCTGAAAAACTTGAGGCCACTCTGTGCAGAACTTTTGAGACTTTTATTACAATCCGTTCATCTGCAATTGTACTCTCATGTAGCCATAGAGTATCTCGGCATGCTATCATCTGGCATAGTGTAGTAAGGTCATTAAACCCCTTGTCCATGTTGAGTTCTAAATTCTCTAGCAGAGTTGCGTATAAGTCCTCAATACTGAAATTTATTTATGAGAAATACAGTCCTAACACGACTGTTATACCTGGATTACAGGGGAGGGAGCTGGGAGTGTGAGAGTAGGCCGCACAGTCCAGTCCAGAGACCAAGAATCATGTAGACAGCAAGCATGGTTTTCTTATGATCTGCTTGGGATAAGACTCTTGTCTCCATTATTTATGCTTTTTATTTCTGTTATATGCCTGTTTAATTTGGCGGATTAATCAGGATTCACCAGGAGCTTCTGAAAGTGTGGCTGTACACCACCATTGCCCGGACATGCCCCGGTAATCAGTAATCTGAAAACTATATCTTAATCCCTTCGCTAACAAGAATTTTAGAAAAAAACTTGTTCAAAAGACTGGAGAATTTTTAGCATTTTCGATATCATTCCATTTAAAATAAGAAAAAATTGATTGTGATATGTTCTGACCAAATATACATTTTTCCTTGTAATTACAATTCAGTATGGGTATGCACACTTTGTTGTGTGTTGATTATATATACTCACTTAAAGGTGTTTAATGTATACCTTATATAATATATAAAGCTCTTCTACTAGCACAATTGCTAATTTTGTGTTATACACGCATATACATATATAAAAAAAATATATTGATATATGGCAAAATATTAAAAAAAATCCACAGTACCTTTTGATAGTTACCCAAAATAAGGGTGATAACTATCGATGTCCCATATAGTTGTTCTTCATATGGTCTGTAGTTCCAGAAAGTCCCAAAATGTTATGTACTTATGGTGGTGAGGGAATAGATGTTTAGAGATTTGATTTTATAAGCAAGATGGAGTCAAAGTGCCAGAGTATTGCTGCCTTGTTCAAGCTAGGTATTCCATGAACCTTGGCTCAGATTCAGTGACATAGAAACAAAAAGGAGAAAAAGAAGGCACACAGGGCGAGATTCAAGTGAAAGATTTATTAGCAATTACTGCACACGCAAGTATTATTAAACTTACTAGAGTGAAATATAAAACAAGCATTCAGGTGGAGCGTTATACTCTCACAGTTTCTTGTCTTCCACAGCAGGCGTAGTTGATGTACTGCTTTTGGCTATAGCAAGTAACTGCAGGCAACGTTTTCCGGATCCTGTGCCAGGTTACTGTATAGCTTGTGGGGACAAATTCTTTGTAAGACGCCAACAGCTTCCAGGTGATATGCCCAATAGACTAACGCGTTTCCCCCGATCTGTGGTCAGGCTTCTTCAAGAGGCACATTAAAAGTCAGATATCCCCAGTATTGCGCCATTTCTATTTGAAGGCGTGTTAACCAATCCTGATGAGGGCGTGTGTTCTATGGCCAATCATGATAGGGGGTGTGTGTCCATAGCTCCGTAGCTCCATGTCAGAATGGATTATTAACAAGTATTTCTACAATTGAACCCAAACTGATCCATTTTGTTATATATATAAAAATCTATAGTTTATCTATAGAGTAGCAATTAAAGTAACATCATACAACATACAAAACATTTCATAAATATAGATAAAATATGATTTTAAAATGAAGTTGTTAAAAGTCTATACATTCTTATACAGGATTTTGTTTCACTGTTCATAACTAAATAAATAAAAATGACATAACAATAAACTTAATTTACTGAGGAGAAACTGACTTCAAGTAAACCTCTCTGGAGCGATACTAATAAACATGTATTGCTCTAAGAGTGAACTACATGCTCAATATTGCCTGATCTGCTTGAAGCATTTAAGATGATATATGCCTTAGTCCAAAACATTTTCTAAAAACATACTTTAAAATTACGCCTTATAGTTACACCTAAGATTATAGTGTCTTATATCATAATAGTTATGGCTAAAATATTACATATAAATAAAACCTTAAAATATTTACAGTGGCGTCACTAGGGGGGTGCGGGGGGTGCGGGCCGCACCTGGGTGACACCCTCCAGGGGGTGACACCAAAAAAAAAAAATTTTTTTTTTTTTTTAAATTTTATTGAAATTCAAAGAAATACAATGTTGAGATGCATATATTATTTTATTAGAGGGGCTGGCATTTGTGAACATTAGTAGGACTGGGGAAGTTGTAGACACAAAATTTTGTTGCCCCTTGAGCCAGTGCTGCAATTTCAACAAATAGTTTTCCCGGCTGCTTATGCTTGTTTGTACTTTGCTCCTCCTCTGCCCAATTTCACTATGAATGTTGTGGGTGTGCCGTGGGGCTTTCAAAGTTGCACTGCTAGCCTAAACCTGCCTGCCTATCTGTGCTCACGGCCCAGGGTTGTGCACTGACAGACTTGGAACAGAGTCTGAGAGCAGAATTTTCAAAGTTTGATGCTCTGATGAGCCAGGGAGCAGCTCTAGGCATGAGCTTTATAATTAATGCAGTGCAGTTTACATATTTTGTATGTGTGTGTCTGAGTTTTTTTGTGTGTGTGTGTGTGTGTGTCTCAGTGTTTTTGTGTGTGTGTTTTTGTGTGTGTCTGAATGTGTTTCCGAGTGTTTGTGTGTGCATCTGAGTATGTTTTTAAGTGTGTCTGAGTGTTTGTATGTGTGTGTGCCTGTGTTTGTGTCTGCTTTCTGGGGAGGGGGGGTGACACCATAACTTACCGCACCGGGTGACACCAACCCTAGTGACGCCACTGAATATTTATAAGGTATTACTAAAGATTATGTGAAAAATGATTAGGGAAAAATGCATGATAATTCATAAAAATCTGTATATTTGTTAATAGGAGTATAACAACCAGTACCAATATAGGTATGTAAAATAGTTACTATAGATAATCAGACTAGAAATGCCAAAAAATAAAATCTCTATTTCTGCAAAATATATTGATATAATGTAAAAGCAGGCAAATAGTTAAAAGTAGTTTTATATAAAAGCTGCTACATCTATGTCAATATTAAGTCCTAAGGGCTGTACTGTCTTAAGCTTAGTTCAAGTAACCTATTTGGTTTTGATTGAGAAACACAATCTATAATTTGAATTTTCAAAGAAGTAGGATTACTTCCATGGCAATCTAAAAAATGTTTAGGAACAGTATGTTTAACTAGTTTTTCTTTAAAATTGTAGATGTTTTCATTAATTCTATGTCTAGCTTTCCTCTTAGTGCGGCCTACATATAAGAGGCCACACCCACATTCCAATAAGTATACAATATATGTGGAATCACAGTTACTTTTAAACATTATATTGTATGTTTCTGTTAATTCGCTGTTATGGAAGGTTGGTGCTTTATTAATGTGTTTATACATATTGCACATTTTTTTACCGCACCTCATAGTACCTTTCCATTCTTTTAATCAATTGTCTGCCCCCTTGTTATTATCCATCTTTTTATTTGTATGGTGTTTGATTTTACTAGGGGCCAATATGTTTCTAAGGCTTTTGCCTTTTTTATAGGTGAAAGTAGGTTTGTCTTCTAGATGTGGTCCTAAGAGGGGATCTGATCTTAACAAGGGCCAATGTTTTTTCATAATATTTTCTAATTTCTTAGAGCCTTCATTAAAGGTGGTAATAAATCTTATAGGATTTCTTTTAGTAGATTGGGATTTTATAAATTCATTGCGTAAATTGAAATCATTACTATTTATATAAACCATAAATTCATTGATTTCTTCAAACCCACCCTTCCACAGAATAATAATATCATCTATATACCTAGCGTATGATAAAATATTGCTAGTGTATGGATTATTGTTCCAAATGTATTCATTCTCAAATGCATTCACTTAAAGATTTGCATACGATGAGGCAAAGTTAGTCCCCATCGCTGTATCTCTCGTTTGCACATAAAATTTATTTTGAAAAACAAAATATTTATGGTTCAAAATAAAACCAATGCTTTCAATTAGGAATTGTATATGGTTAGGTGGAATAGACCATTTGGACAATTCTGTTTTAATTTTTATGCATGCCGTTGCTGTGTGGGATGCACGTGTATACAGGGAGTGCAGAATTATTAGGCAAATGAGTATTTTGACCACATCATCCTCTTTATGCATGTTGTCTTACTCCAAGCTGTATAGGCTCGAAAGCCTACTACCAATTAAGCATATTAGGTGATGTGCATCTCTGTAATGAGAAGGGGTGTGGTCTAATTACATCAACACCCTATATCAGGTGTGCATAATTATTAGGCAACTTCCTTTCCTTTGGCAAAATGGGTCAAAAGAAGGAATTGACAGGCTCAGAAAAGTAAAAAATAGTGAGATATCTTGCAGAGGGATGCAGCACTCTTAAAATTGCAAAGCTTCTGAAGCGTGATCATCGAACAATCAAGCGTTTCATTCAAAATAGTCAACAGGGTCGCAAGAAGTGTGTGGAAAAACCAAGGCGCAAAATAACTGCCCATGAACTGAGAAAAGTCAAGCGTGCAGCTGCCAAGATGCCACTTGCCACCAGTTTGGCCATATTTCAGAGCTGCAATATCACTGGAGTGCCCAAAAGCACAAGGTGTGCAATACTCAGAGACATGGCCAAGGTAAGAAAGGCTGAAAGACGACCACCACTGAACAAGACACACAAGCTGAAACGTCAAGACTGTGCCAAGAAATATCTCAAGACTGATTTTTCTAAGGTTTTATGGACTGATGAAATGAGAGTGAGTCTTGATGGGCCAGATGGATGGGCCCGTGGCTGGATTGGTAAAGGGCAGAGAGCTCCAGTCCGACTCAGACGCCAGCAAGGTGGAGGTGGAGTACTGGTTTGGACTGGTATCATCAAAGATGAGCTTGTGGGGCCTTTTCGGGTTGAGGATGGAGTCAAGCTCAACTCCCAGTCCTACTGCCAGTTTCTGGAAGACACCTTCTTCAAGCAGTGGTACAGGAAGAAGTCTGCATCCTTCAAGAAAAACATGATTTTCATGCAGGACAATGCTCCATCACACGCGTCCAAGTACTCCACAGCGTGGCTGGCAAGAAAGGGTATAAAAGAAGAAAATCTAATGACATGGCCTCCTTGTTCACCTGATCTGAACCCCATTGAGAACCTGTGGTCCATCATCAAATGTGAGATTTACAAGGAGTGAAAACAGTACACCTCTCTGAACAGTGTCTGGGAGGCTGTGGTTGCTGCTGCACGCAATGTTGATGGTGAACAGATCAAAACACTGACAGAATCCATTGATGGCAGGCTTTTGAGTGTCCTTGCAAAGAAAGGTGGCTATATTGGTCACTGATTTGTTTTTGTTTTGTTTTTGAATGTCAGAAATGTATATTTGTGAATGTTGAGATGTTATATTGGTTTCACTGGTAAAAATAAATAATTGAAATGGGTATATATTTGTTTTTTGTTAAGTTGCCTAATAATTATGCACAGTAATAGTCACCTGCACACACAGATCTCCCCCTAAAATAGCTATAACTAAAAACAAACTAAAAACTACTTCCAAAACTATTCAGCTTTGATATTAATGAGTTTTTTGGGTTCATTGAGAACATGGTTGTTGTTCAATAATAAAATCAATCCTCAAAAATATAACTTGCCTAATAATTCTGCACTTCCTGTAGTGCTGAAACGTCGCACGTAAGCCAGATCATATCGTCCTCCCAGGTAATACCTTCAAATTTTGTAATTACCTCTGTTGTATCCTTAAGGTATGCTTTTTTAGATTTGACTAAAGGTTGAAGGTAGAAATCTACATATTTTGATAAGTTATCTGTAATAGACCCAATGCCGGATATTATCGGTCTACCTGGGGGGTTTAGGTGGTCTTTATGTACCTTGGGTAAATGGTATATGATTGGAACATTAGGTTGAGGGGTATAAATATATTTATATTCATTTTCATAGAGAATACCTTCTATCTTTGCTTTACTTAATAGTTTATTTAGTTCTTTGTTGTATATTTCTGTAGGATCTTTGGGAAAGATTTTATATGTTTCATTATCCCTTAAAAGTTTTAAAGCTTCTTTAAGGTAATCCTCTCTTTTCTGAATCATTATACCCCCCGCCTTTATCGGCGGGGCGAATGAATATTTCTTCTTTATTAACTAATTTTTTTGAGGGATTTTCTTTCCAAAATTGTTAAGTTATCATTATATTTATTTAAAAAATAATTTTCTTTTTTGAATTGTTCCTCAATATCTTTAAGAACTAATTTGTTGAATGTAGATAACTGCTCACCCTGAGAGCCTACAGGGTTAAATGTAGATATTTTGCTTTAAAATTAGAATGTTGTATTGTAGGTTCCAAATCGTGTAGGGATAGATTTAATGTATCTATGTATTTATTTGACAATTCTTCTGTAGGGAGGTTTAAACTGGCTTCAGTTGTAAGGTCACCATTTTCAAGGTCCTTTAAGATCTTTAGAGTACCCAGATCACCTGACTCCAAGTAATATTTATTAAAACTACCTCTATTTTCTGGATTTTTAAGGAAGTATCTCTTTAGCATAAGCTTCCTAACATATTTGTGTACATCTACGAACATTTCAAATTTGTTAGGTTTAGATTTAGGCGCAAAGTTCAGGCCTTTTTGGAGGAGATTAATATCATTAGAGTCTAGGTTGATTTCTGCCAAATTGAAAATATCCTTCTTGGCTTCTCTTATTCTTTCCTTGTTCTTCCTGTTTGCCTGTATAAGTTTTCCTCCTCTTCTTCTCTTTCTATGGATCTTTTTCTTTGACTTGTTCTGTCCTGTTGTAAAGTATTGTGATTTCTTATATGTTCCACCCCTAAAAATGCTGTGTCTCATGTGTTTCTTTTGGTCTTGCCCCGCTTTTTCCCCAATTTGGGGTGTAGTGATGACTTGTATTATGTGATAATGTTTCAAATGTATTTTTATTTGGAAATTGTGGGTGGTTGTCATATCTTACATTATCACTACCTCTATAACTATTCCTCCGTCTCCATTGTAATGGTTGATTTGTAGGATTTTGTTTGTATGTATTATAATCTCCATCATTCTTATTAATGGTATTGTGGTTCTTGTGTGTATAGTAATTGTTGTTACTAAAATTATAATTCTTATATTTGGACTTTTCATAGTATCCTCCTTGTTTATTATGATTCCCATTGTGATATGTGTTGTAATGATTTGTGTAGGGATTTATTGGATTTTCCCTATATTGATGCATATAATCTCTTCTATAGGGGGCTATAGGCATTACTAGTGACTAGTATATTTTCTGGGTTAAGAAAGGTATAGACCTTGTTATTTTGAAAATCTTCTATGTCTCTCTTAAGTTTTTTCTGTTTGTTACCTTGTAGCTCTCTATCTAGTTGACTAACTCTATATTGTATACTTTTATTTTGATTTACCCATTTTTCAATATTTTTGAATGGTTGAATTTTAGTGAATATTTCATCAAGTTCAGTTTTCAATCTATTCAATCTATGTTCCCTATATTTAATAAGGATTTTGATAAATTTATTTGAACATTCATATTATGCTGCTTCCCACTAAGTGATAAATTCCACTTCATCTAAGTCAAAAGCAGGTTGTTTGAATACTCTTAGACCCCTGGGAACAACCTTATGTGTCAGGTAATTCTCTAAAATAATTAGATCTTGCCAATCCCTAGCATCCTGACATAAAAGTTTTTCCAAGGATTTAAATTGTTCCTCTGGATCATTTTCCACTATTTTAATATCTACCACATTAGAGTCTAATAAATTTAAAGCCCTATTTTAATACCACATCTAGAAGACAAACCTACTTTCACCTATAAAATAGGCAAAAGCCTTAGAAACATATTGGCCCCTAGTAAAATCAAACCCCATACAAATAAAAAGATGGATAATGACAAGGGGGCAGACAATTGATTAAAAGAATGGAAAGGTACTATGAGGTGCGGTAAAACAAGGTGCAATATGTGTAAATACATTAATAAAGCACCAACCTTCCATAACAGCAAATCAACAGAAACATACAATATAATGTTTAAAAGTAACTGTAATTCCACATATATTGTATACTTATTGGAATGTGGGTGTGGCCACTTATATGTAGGCTGCACTAAGAGGAAAACTAGATGTAGAATTAATGAACACATCTACAATATTAAAGAAAAACTAGTTAAACATACTGTTCCTAAACATTTTTTAGATTGCCATGGAAGTAATCCTACTTCTTTGAAAATTCAAATTATAGATTGTGTTTCTCATTCAAAACTAAATAGGTTACTTGAACTAAGAATATTAGAAACAAAGTGGATTTATAAGCTTAAGACAGTGCAGCCCTTAGGACTTAATATATAGATGTAGCAGCTTTTATATAAAACTACTTTTAACTATTTGCCTGCTTTTACATTATATCAATATATTTTGCAGAAATAGAGATTTTATTTTTTGGCATTTCTAGTCTGATTATCTATACTAACTATTTTACATACCTATATTTGTACTAGTTGTTATACTCCTATTAACAAATATACAGATTTTTATGAATTATCATGCATTTTTTCCCTAATCATTTTTCACATAATCTTTAGTAATACCTTATAATTATTTTAAGGTTATAATATTTTAAGGTTTTATTTATATGTAATATTTTAGCCATAACTATTATGATATAAGACACTATAATCGTAGGTGTAACTATAAGGCGTATTTTTAAAGTATGTTTTTAGAAAATGTTTTGGACTAAGGCATATATCATCTTAAAGTATATTGTATTCAAAAAATATGCTTCAAGCAGATCAGGTAATATTGAGCATGTAGCTCACTCTTAGAGCAATACATGTTTATTATTATCGTTCCAAAGGGGTTTACATGAAGTCAGTTTCTCCTCAGTAAATTAAGTTTATTGTTATGTCATTTTTATTTATTTAGTTATGAACAGTGAAACAAAATCCTGTATAAGAATGTATAGGCTTTTAACAACTTCATTTTAAAATCATATTTTATCTATATTTATGAAATGTTTTGTATGTTGTATGATGTTACTTTAATTGCTACTCTATAGATAAACTATAGATTTTTATATGTATAACAAAATGGATCAGTTTGGGTTCAATTGTAGAAATACTTGTTAACAATCCATTCTGACACGGAGCTACAGAGCTATGGACACTCACCCCCTATCGTGATTGGCTATAGAACACACGCCCTCATCGAGATGGGTTAACACGCCTTCAAATAGAAATGGCGCAATACCGGGGATATCCAACTTTTAATGTGCCTCTTGAAGAAACCCGAACGCAGATCGGGGGAAACGCGTTAGGCTATTGGGCATATCACCTGGAAGCTGTTTGAGTCTTACAAAACTTTTTCCCCACAAGCTATACAGTAACCTGGCACAGGATCCGGAAAACTTTGCCTGCAGTTACTTGCTATAGCCAAAAGAGGTAGATCAACTACGCCTGCTGTGGAAGACAAGGAACTATGAGAGTATAACGCTCCACCTGAATGCTTGTTTTATATTTCACTCTAGTAAGTTTAATAATACTTGCATGTGCAGTAATTGCTAATAAATCTTTCACTTGAGTCTCGCCATTTGCGCCTTCTTTTTCTCCTTTTTGTTTCTATATCATTCCATTTAAACAGAAATGGACCCTTCATTTTTATTATTTACCTAGAACAAATATATTTTTTTTAACCTAAAAAGAGCTTTCAGTGGCTGACAGTTTTAACTAGTTATTTATTCAGACTTAAGAAATTACTGTAAAATTACCAAAGATTTATCATTTTGTTTTAATCACATTCCACAAAACCCTGTAGCTTTCAAAGAAATTACAAAATGTGTTCATTGTCATCCTCTAATTCAGCTAAGACCAAGGGGCCAATTTATCAATGCTTCAACTGATAATACTCTGGAATTCCACGTCAAATTAGACACAAAGTTGATCCGCCGTAGTTAACAAAGCGCCAAGAAATGTTTAAATGTGTGACGTAATATACGCTCCCGCGATATCAATCTGACGTAGATCGATGCTTGTGTTATACATGTGGAATAATGATCATCCACCATCACATTTGACTCTATTTGACCCTTTTGCCAATTTATCAAACATTCAACAGGTACGCTCGTGTCTATTCCGACGCAGTGTACCTATCATTAAAACCACCACGTTTGAGGCTGCGAATGTCATAGAAATCAATCTGAAAACACAGAAAGGTTATGTTCAATGCTGCAAGACAATGAAGCATATTTGATAATAAAAGTAAATTGTATACTCTTTCTAAATCATAAGACAAAATATGGGTTTCATGTCCTTTTAAGATGATTTTATTTAGCCCTTATTACTAAATAAAATTAAGTAGGATGTTACCCTACTTATTGATTGTGTTACATTTTTGTCTCTCATTACAAAGCAAGGGGCTTCATAGTGCACTAGTAGATATAGGGATACAATGAAATAAATTACATAATATAGCTAACTTCCTTTTTTGGATAAATCTATTTGCACAATGTTTAACGCATGTAATACAAGTCCCACTCTATACTTTGCACCAAATTTTACGCAACACTTTTCTCACCAAATTTTACGCAATACTCAAACTCCTGAACAACCCACAAACTAGTAAAGTTTTCCACAACTTCTTATTGGTAAATGCATAATCACGTGATTAATGAAATCAGCCAATCTGATTGAAATATAAATTTTCTACTATCACTAATGAATCAAATTGCTCTATACTTAAATCATTGATCACTCATTAGAACTTGTAAGTACCATTTGTTACATTGTGTATTATACGTTAAAAGCTATGTATATGTGAAATTAGTACTAAAGATAAACATTGATGATGACATTAGGCCACACAGTGTACTATTTTTTACAATGATTTTAATAATTGAATGATGTTTGATTCAATATAATCTGAAAATAATAGCTCAAAGGGATAGTTGAGGCAGGGGGAGCCTTCTACCACACTTTAAGGACAGGTCCAGGTTTTATTCCATCCACAATTGAGGGGTCACTATAGTTTCTTTTAATAAAAGATTGGAGAGAGACCTCACAGAATTCATTCAGAGTCAGAGGAATGATCACAAAAGTAAAACAAACCTGGCTATAAAAAAGGGAAGCACTGGTAGCCCTTAAGGAAAACAGGAACCTTGTGATTAGATCAGCTGATAAAGGGGGAACCGTTGTTGTCATGGATAGGGAGTTCTTTGTACGAGCGGCCCTTAGACAATTAGAGGATGAGACCCAATATATTCAGCTGAGTGCCAATCCCACCTCAAGATCTTTGAGAGAGCTAAGAGATCTTGTGGATGATGGCAAAGAGGGGGCTATATGGATGACGAGACAGCAAGATGTTTGATAGTTGAAAAATCTGTCATCCCGATTTTCAACCACCTGCCAAAAATCCACAAATCCATCTCTAATGTGGAGGGACGGCCCATTGTGATCGACTTTCACAGTGGCTGGATGAGATTCTACAGCCACTAGTGACAGTACTTCCAAGCTACCTAAGGGATACGAAACACCTTTTGGGTCTTATACAGGACATGGAATGGTCTGATTCCTACTCCTGGCTAACAGTGGACATTAGAGCACTCTACATGTCTATACAGCATGACCTGGAGAGATCAAAATTGTTTGATGGAGGCAGCTGCACCTTCATACTAAGGGTCATAGGGTTTCTGTTAACTCATAACTTTTTTTAGTTTGAGGATTGTTTTTATCTCCAAAGATGTGGGACAGCAAAGGGGGTGAAATTTGCCCCCTCCTATGCCAACCTATTTATAGGTTGGTGGGAGCTGTCCCACATCTCTGGAAAGGGAAACCCCTTCAAACAGAACATCATCTTTTACAAGCGGTATATTGATGATTTGATCTTTGTCTGGAGGGGAGGTGAGGGTGCAGCTGGCTCTTTTGTGGACTGGTTGAACTTAAACAACGTAGGAATTAGCTTCACTTTTGAATTCCAGAAATATAAAGTGAACTATCTAGATGTTACACTGATTGGAGAAAGTAATGGGGAGAAGGGATGGTTAAGTCATACCTTCACAGAAAACCCATATCGGGGAATACGATTCTCCATGCGAATAGCAATCACCCAAATAGAGTCTTAAGGCAATCACCAAAGGCCAAATGCTTAGGGTGAGGAGAAATTACACCACACAGATGCAGTTTAAAAAACAATCAGATTCCCTATTAAACAGACTAAAGGATAGGGAGTACCCAGCGCCAATGATTGAAGGGATGAGAAATTCAATGGATTCCCTAGATAGGGAAACTTTACTGAGAAGGAGAACTAAACAAAGAAAGAACCAGTCCAAAACAACTAAACAAGCATTTTTCCTCACTACATACAGTGATCAGTTTGATGAGATCTGTAGAATAGTAAATAAACAATTTAAGATGCTAGCAGATGATGAAGATCTGGTAGATTTAGTGGTAAAAGGGTGCAAGTTTTCCTATAGAAGTGGTGTCAAAATAGGAAATATGGTCTCGCCCATCACCCTGAAACCCATAAATCCCATAACCAGTTCATGGTTGACCACAAAAGGCATCTTCTATAGATGCCACAATCACAAATGTAAAGCCTTTGAATATGTCATTAGGAGATGGGTTAAAATGTGAAGTGACAGGAGAAACCTTTGTACCTAATAAATGCTACAACTGCAGGGCATCCTACGTAGTCTTTCTCTTTACCTGTATGGAATGTAAAGTCCAATATGTAGGCATGACTACAAGGGACACTAGAACGAGAATAAGGGAGCACATAGGCAACATAAAATCAGGCACCCTGACCACACCACTCATCAGACATTTTAGAGACTTTCATCAAAAGAGACCAAATACACTCAGATGGACAATAATAGATCAGGTCCAGTTTGGGAGCAGGGAAGGAGACAGGGATGGAGTACTTGCCAGACAGGATATCTTTTGGATCTTTAAGCTAAGGACCAGGACCCCAAATGGCCTAAACTCTGAGTTTGATTTGGTCAATTTCTGGGAATGAGAGGTAGATTAAATCAGATTCCCCCATATCTACTAACCACTAGTATTATTTTTGTGTGGTGGTACAGCCTAACAAGGATATATATGGTGTGAAAACTAGATAAGGGAATGATATGATAGGATTTGGTACTAACAGTTAATTAAATTCAAATATCTGAAAACCGTATTTAGCATAGTGGGAGTCATATCAAGGAAGTGTTAATGTTGCCATAAGGCTAAGTCCCTCATCATGTATATATATATATTTGTATACTTTTGACCATATGCTTTGTAATAATGTGCATAAACCTATAGGAACAGACAACACAAGGAGCATCTACATATTTAACACTTGAAATTTTAAAATTTATCATTTAAAATTAAAACATGTAGTTACAATTGCCCAATGTTCTTTGTTGTAGAATCAATGGGTTTAGTAGGGAGAGTAAACAAGGTACATAGCAACAAAAAGAGTTAACATAACTGATAGCCATTGTTTTATGGTAGGCTATCACAGGGTTAACTTTGTAGGTGTGGTCATACTTTGTTTTATTTAAATAAACTTATCTAATTATAGTCCTGGAGTGGCTATTTAAATAGGGTGTGACTGTGAGATAATTAGCTATGACTACAGCCTAACAGCCGAAACGCGTCAGCGGACCTCACAGCCACAGCCTACATTTGTGCTATATATATGTGACTTTTTAACTACCCTCAAATAAAGGATTACCTTTTAAAATTTCTCTGGGGACTTAGTTATTTCTTTTTGGATAAAGGGACAGTCTACCTAACATTAAACTGTCATGAATCAGATACAGCAGAAATTAAAATAACCTCTTTACTGTCATGCTATTTTTAGTGTTTTTCTTCCTTCTCTTGAATTTTATTTTATTAAGAAATGTAATTGTCAACTTATATGCCAGCCCATTTTTTAACACCTGTGTAGGGGTGGTGTTTAAAACTAGACTGCAATCAGGAGGGTTTACACAGGTGCAGAGAGAAAACTGGCCCAGCTCTTAAAATATCCATTGATTGCAAATAAATACATATGACACCCTGATTACATGTTATATTCATACTTATTCTTGCTCAGAATAATAATATGTTTACACTATATATAGTGGAATAAATAAACACAGAAATATGAAAGACAACATTGTTTAGAACAAAAAAAGGAATTTAGGGACATGTAAATATGTTTGCAAAAGATTTCTGACATAACGCACACACACACACACACACATATATATATATATATATATATATATATATATATATATATATATATATATATATATATATATATATATATATATATATATATATATACATACATACATATATACACACACACAAGTATGTGCAAAGATATATGTACAAATTCTAGCATTATTATTCATTTTATAAAAAGGAAAAAAACATGAGATAGGCATATCATGATTTATAGAAATACAAATACTCATTAATTTCTGTGAAAATATATATCAGATTTTTTTTGTATAACAAATAAATAGAAAAATAACTTTCTATGAAATATTATTGTTTGTTCAGGTATAAATCTAGCTATTTCTTGGACATAAATGGATGAAAAATAAAAGATTAACTTTTAGAGAAATGTGCTTGTTCATGGACTGTAATGAAAATTTAATGAAATGGTATAAAGTTGAAAAAAACAGAATATCTGCGACATCGATGACTATTATTTATCAACAGTCCGATGCTTATCTTACCTTGTTTTATTGCACTTCTCAGATAATGCTCTTTTTACAAATTGAAAGTTTGTGGCAAACCTGTGTAGAGCAAGTCTATCAGCGCCATTTTTCCAACATGTATACTGATATAAACACACACACACATATATATATATATATATATATATATATATAAACCAAAAGAGATGCACTCACAGGACTTTAGGATACAGTGGCGTCACTAGGGTTGGTGTCACCCGGTGCGGTAAGTTATGGTGTCACCCCCCCTCCCCAGAAAGCAGACACAAACACAGGCACACACACATACAAACACTCAGACACACTTAAAAACATACTCAGATGCACACACAAACACTCGGAAACACACTCAGACACACACAAAAACACACACACAAAAACACTGAGACACACACATACAAAATATGTAAACTGCACTGCATTAATTATAAAGCTCATGCCTAGAGCTGCTCCCTGGCTCATCAGAGCATCAAACTTTGAAAATTCTGCTCTCAGACTCTGTTCCAAGTCTGTCAGTGCACAGCCCTGGGCCGTGAGCACAGATAGGCAGGCAGGTTTAGGCTAGCAGTGCAACTTTGAAAGCCCCACGGCACACCCACAACATTCATAGTGAAATTGGGCAGAGGAGGAGCAAAGTACAAACAAGCATAAGCAGCCGGGAAAACTATTTGTTGAAATTGCAGCACTGGCTCAAGGGGCAACAAAATTTTGTGTCTACAACTTCCCCAGTCCTACTAATGTTCACAAATGCCAGCCCCTCTAATAAAATAATATATGCATCTCAACATTGTATTTCTTTGAATTTCAATAAAATTTAAAAAAAAAAAAAAAATTTTTTTTGGTGTCACCCCCTGGAGGGTGTCACCCAGGTGCGGCCCGCACCCCCCGCACCCCCCTAGTGATGCCACTGTTAGGATATCAATAAGTCAAAGTTTTATTGATGTTTCGACGACTGATATATCCCCTTCTTCTGAAGAAGGGGATATATAATATCAGTCCCCAAAACGTCAATAAAACTTTGACTTATTGATATCCTAAAGTCCTGTGAGTGCATTTTTTTTGGTTTCTATGATCTACATATCTGCACCCAGGTAGTTGACCCAGGAGGGTGGATTCACATTTTGGAATGTGTATGTGTATGTATGTATATGGTTAGCATTTTTTAGCAATTAAATATTTTTTAATTAAGGTATGTACATTAGTTTTTTTTTTTTTAGAGATAATACTGTTGCACACTCAATAGACTACAGTATAGTGTAAATATAACTTTATATGCACTGGGAAACATAAAAATTAGTATGACTCACTTTATTGGAACCAAACCCGCAATATTTTTGAGGTACGCCTGTATACTGTTTTTATTATTTTTATCATTTTAAGGTCTATATCTGCAGGTTTGTCTAAATTTATGCAATGGGGTAACCCATTTGGTATAGGAGAACTGCCCAAATTCTCAAAATTGACCCCCACAACTATCTATTTTAAACTAGAAAACCCCATGAAATTTTTCGTCACAAACTTTGGGTTTTTCACTGAAATTATTTACACACAACTATTGCAGTCACAAGACAAATTGTTATAAAAGCTTCTCTATGATCCCTTTTATTCATAAATGGCAGACATCCATGTCTTGCCAATTATTTTTTTTGCTTCTGTTGTGGCTGCCAGTAATATTTTATGACTTTAATGTATTTATTTACGGCTAGATTTAGAGTTGGGCGGTAGCCGTCAAAACCAGCGTTAGAGGGTCCTAACGCTGGTTTTTACCGCCCTCAGGAAAGGGTTTAACGCTCACTTTGCAGCCGCGACTTTTCCATACCGCAGATCCCCATACGCCATTTGCGCATCCTATCTTTTCAATGAGATCTTCCTAATGCCGGTATTTAGAGTCGTGGCTGAAGTGAGCGTTAGAAATCTAACGACAAAACTCCAGCCGCAGAAAAAAAACAGGAGTTAAGAGCTTTTTAGGCTAACGCCGGTTTATAAAGCTCTTAACTACTGTGCTCTAAAGTACACTAACACCCATAAACTACCTATGTACCCCTAAACCGAGGTCCCCCCACATCGCCGCCACTGTATTAATATTTTATTAACCCCTAATATGCCCCCCCCAACGTCGCCGCCACCTACCTACACTTATTAACCCCGAATCTGCCGAGCGGACCGCACCGCTACTATAATAAAGTTATTAACCCCTAATCTGCCTCACTCCCGCCTCAATAACCCTATAATAAATAGTATTAACCCCTAATCTGCCCTCCCTAACATCGCCGACACCTAACTTCAAACATTAACCCCTAATCTGCCGACCGGAGCTCACCGCTATTCTAATAAATTTTTTAACCCCTAAAGCTAAGTCTAACCCTAACACTAACACCCCCCTAAGTTAAATATAATTTAAATCTAACGAAATAAATTAACTCTTATTATATAAATTATTATAAATTATTCCTATTTAAAGCTAAATACTTACCTGTAAAATAAACCCTAATATAGCTACAATATAAATAATAATTATATTTTAGCTATTTTAGGATTAATATTTATTTTACAGGCAACTTTGTAATTATTTTAACCAGGTACAATAGCTATTAAATAGTTAATAACTATTTAATAGTTACCTAGTTAAAATAATTACCTGTAAAATAAATCCAAACCTAACACTACACTATCAATAAATTAATTAAATAAAATACCTACAATTAAACCTAACACTACACTATCAATAAATTAATTAAATAAAATACCTACAAATAACTACAATTAAATAAACTAACTAAAGTACAAAAAATAAAAAAGAACTAAGTTGCAAAAAATAAAAAAATATTTACAAACATTAGAAAAATATTACAACAATTTTAAACTAATTACACCTACTCTAAGCCCCCCTAATAAAATAACAATCAGCCAATCAGATTGAACTTGATTCTGATTGGCTGATTCCATCAGCCAAACAGAATTTTCCTACCTTAATTCCGAAGATCTTCAATCTTCTTTCTTCAGGATCCGTGTTCATCCCGCCGACGCGGAACATCCATCTTCACCGACGACTTCCCGACGAATGACGGTTCCTTTAAGGGACATCATCCAAGATGGCGTCCCTTGAATTCAGATTGGCTGATAGAATCCTATCAGCCAATCGGAATTAAGGTAGGAATATTCTGATTGGCTGATGGAATCAGCCAATCAGAATCAAGTTCAATCCGATTGGCTGATCCGATCAGCCAATCAGATTGAGCTCGCATTCTATTGGCTGATCGGAACAGCCAATAGAATGCGAGCTCAATCTGATTGGCTGATCGGATTGAACTTGATTCTGATTGGCTGATTCCATCAGCCAATCAGAATATTCCTACCTTAATTCCGATTGGCTGATAGAATCCTATCAGCCAATCGGAATTCGAGGGACGCCATCTTGGATGACGTCCCTTAAAGGAACCGTCATTTGTTGGGAAGTCGTCGGTGAAGATGGATGGATCCGCGCTGGAGGTCTTGAAGATCAGCCGGTTGTCATCGGATTGAAGAACATAGAAGATGCGGCTTGGAAGAAGATGTTTGCCGGTCCGGATGTCCTCTTCTGCCCGCTTGGATCAAGACTTCAGCCAGAGGATGGACGTCACTCTTCAGCCCCCGCTTGGGCTTGGATCAACACTTCCGAGGCTTGGATCAAGACTTCCGAGGACGGATCGGTGAACCTGGCATGGTGAAGATAAGGTAGGAAGATCTTCAGGGGCTTAGTGTTAGGTTTATTTAAGGGGGGTTTGGGTTAGATTAGGAGTATGTGGGTGGTGGGTTGTAATGTTGGGGGGGGTATTGTATGTTTTTTTTACAGGCAAAAGAGCTGAATTCTTTGGGGCATGCCCCGCAAATGGCCCTTTTCAGGGCTGGTAAGGTAAAAGAGCTTTGAACTTTTTAAATTTAGAATAGGGTAGGGCATTTTTTTATTTTGGGGGGTCTTTGTTATTTTATTAGGGGGCTTAGAGTAGGTGTAATTAGTTTAAAATTGTTGTAATATTTTTCTAATGTTTGTAAATATTTTTTTATTTTTTGTAACTTAGCTTTTTTTATTTTTTGTACTTTAGTTAGTTTATTTAATTGTAGTTATTTGTAGGTATTTTATTTAATTAATTTATTGATAGTGTAGTGTTAGGTTTAATTGTAGGTAATTTTAGGTAGTTTATTTAATTTATTTATTGATAGTGTAGTGTTAGGTTTAATTGTAACTTAGATTAGGATTTATTTTACAGGTAATTTTGTAATTATTTTAACTAGGTAGCTATTAAATAGTTATTAACTATTTAATAGCTATTGTACCTGGTTAAAATAAATACAAAGTTGCCTGTAAAATGAATATTAATCCTAAAATAGCTACAATATAATTAAAATTTATATTGTAGCTATATTAGGGTTTATTTTACAGGTAAGTATTTAGCTTTAAATAGGAATAATTTATTTAATAAGAGTTAATTTATTTCGTTAGCTAAAAATTATATTTAACTTAGGGGGGTGTTAGTGTTAGGGTTAGACTTAGCTTTAGGGGTTAATACATTTATTATAGTAGCAGTGAGCTCCGATCGGCAGATTAGGGGTTAATTATTGTAGAAATAAAAAGAGAGAAGCGATCAACCTGGGAACGAACAATAGCATAATAGCTTGTTCTATGGCTAGTTACCACCCTAGAAGCAGCCTCTTTTTGCTCAATGTGTGCCTTTCACAGAGAAGAACTTTCCTGTAGCATATCAGTCTGATCCTGACTTAACAGTGCAGTCCAGCCCCGGAATACCAGGCAATCCCTCTCTGAACAAGAGAAACGGCAAAACCCCAGACGTACGTTTCGGCCTATTGTGGGCCTCGTCAGTGAGGTGCAGCCATATCCCTCTAGGCACACTGAGCAACGGGTCCACGTCTGGATTCCCGCATCACACTTAGGGAGACTTCCCTAAGTGTCATAACCTGCATAAATAAAAAGAGAGAAGCGCTCAACCTGGGAACGAACAATAGCATAATAGCTTGTTCTATGGCTAGTTACCACCCTAGAAGCAGCCTCTTTTTGCTCAATGTGTGCCTTTCACAGAGAAGAACTTTCCTGTAGCATATCAGTCTGATCCTGACTTAACAGTGCAGTCCAGCCCCGAAATACCAGGCAATCCCTCTCTGAACAAGAGAAACGGCAAAACCCCAGACGTACGTTTCGGCCTATTGTGGGCCTTGTCAGTGAGGTGCAGCCATATCCCTCTAGGCACACTGAGCAACGGGTCCACGTCTGGATTCCCGCATCACACTTAGGGACACTTCCCTAAGTGTCATAACCTGCATAAATAAAAAGAGAGAAGCGCTCAACCTGGGAACGAACAATAGCATAATAGCTTGTTCTATGGCTAGTTACCACCCTAGAAGCAGCCTCTTTTTGCTCAATGTGTGCCTTTCACAGAGAAGAACTTTCCTGTAGCATATCAGTCTGATCCTGACTTAACAGTGCAGTCCAGCCCCGAAATACCAGGCAATCCCTCTCTGAACAAGAGAAACGGCAAAACCCCAGACGTACGTTTTGGCCTATTGTGGGCCTCGTTAGTGAGGTGCAGCCATATCCCTCTAGGCACACTGAGCAACGGGTCCACGTCTGGATTCCCGCATCACACTTAGGGACACTTCCCTAAGTGTCATAACCTGCATAAATAAAAAGAGAAAAGCGCTCAACCTGGGAACGAACAATAGCATAATAGCTTGTTCTATGGCTAGTTACCACCCTAGAAGCAGCCTCTTTTTGCTCAATGTGTGCCTTTCACAGAGAAGAACTTTCCTGTAGCATATCAGTCTGATCCTGACTTAACAGTGCAGTCCAGCCCCGAAATACCAGGCAATCCCTCTCTGAACAAGAGAAACGGCAAAACCCCAGACGTACGTTTCGGCCTATTGTGGGCCTCGTCAGTGAGGTGCAGCCATATCCCTCTAGGCACACTGAGCAACGGGTCCACGTCTGGATTCCCGCATCACACTTAGGGAGACTTCCCTAAGTGTCATAACCTGCATAAATAAAAAGAGAGAAGCGCTCAACCTGGGAACGAACAATAGCATAATAGCTTGTTCTATGGCTAGTTACCACCCTAGAAGCAGCCTCTTTTTGCTCAATGTGTGCCTTTCACAGAGAAGAACTTTCCTGTAGCATATCAGTCTGATCCTGACTTAACAGTGCAGTCCAGCCCCGAATTACCAGGCAATCCCTCTCTGAACAAGAGAAACGGCAAAACCCCAGACGTACGTTTCGGCCTATTGTGGGCCTCGTCAGTGAGGTGCAGCCATATCCCTCTAGGCACACTGAGCAACGGGTCCACGTCTGGATTCCCGCATCACACTTAGGGAGACTTCCCTAAGTGTCATAACCTGCATAAATAAAAAGAGAGAAGCGCTCAACCTGGGAACGAACAATAGCATAATAGCTTGTTCTATGGCTAGTTACCACCCTAGAAGCAGCTTCTTTTTGCTCAATGTGTGCCTTTCACAGAGAAGAACTTTCCTGTAGCATATCAGTCTGATCCTGACTTAACAGTGCAGTCCAGCCCGAAATACCAGGCAATCCCTCTCTGAACAAGAGAAACGGCAAAACCCTAAAAGAGGCTGCTTCCGGGTGGTAAATCGCCATAGAACAAGCCACTGAGCTGTTGTTCGTTCCTGGTAGAGCGCTTCTCTCTTTGTATGCTAATTATTATGACCCTGGGGAAGTCTCCCTATGGGTGATGGGGGAAACCAGACGTGGACTCCTTGCCCAGTGTGCTTAGAGGAATGTGGCTGCACCTCACTGACGAGGTCCATAGGAGGCCGAAACGATCGTCTGGGGTTGTCATGTTCCTTGTTCAGAGGAGAATTGCCTGGTACTTCAGGGCTGGACTGACCTTACTTGGCAGGATCAGACTGATATACTTCAGGAAAGTTTTCTTCTGTGAAAAGCACACTGGTCTAAAAGAGGCTGCTTCCGGGTGGTAAATCGCCATAGAACAAGCCACTGAGCTGTTGTTCGCTCCTGGTAGAGCGCTTCTCTCTTTGTATGCTAATTATTATGACCATGGGGAAGTCTCCCTATGGGTGATGGGGGAAACCAGACGTGGACTCCTTGCCCAGTGTCATGATCCGGTGTACATGCGCTCAGGACACAGACCCTCGGGGCAGTGGTAGGGATTTGAAGACACCGACCCCTGACCCGGGGAAGAGTATCCTGGACGTGGATAGATGATATTCTGTGATTCATAGTTGCTAGAAGTTATTGTAGAATAAATGGAGAGTGCAACATTTGTATACAATATATTCTGAGTTCACTGTGACTTATAGTTAGTTAATAGAAGTAACTGCAGGATTCAATGAGAGAAAAATATAGCAAAGTGGAATGTTCAGGCTTCAGAATAATCTGGTAAAAGATTGACACTTAGATGCAAACTAAGGATTGTTGCAGGTTCACAGTACATAATATTATATAAAGCTGTATGTCAGAGTTAAAGCACAGCTGCACAGGTACTTAGACAAGCTGCAAGTTTAGGCATTAATTACTGTTTGTGCATTTAGATGCAAACTTGGTTTGTTGCAGGTTCACAGTACATATTATTATAAAGAGCTGTATGTCAGTAATTAGCAGAGCAGCACAGGTGAAAGTTAAGTTTAAGGCATCAATTACTGTTTGAACATATTTTGGAGAATCACAGGAAAGCTTTTAATTGAACACATAGATGCAGAGTTCAGAATATGTTAATATATTATAAAGTTCTGAGTAGGATGCTGTTGTAATTAGAGAGTGATGATAACCAAAAGTATGCTTGATTTATAATAAAGTTCTGAGTTTGTTAAGTAGCAGTGTCCAGGAAACAGAAAATGGAATTATTTGGATACTTGCGATTTGATGATTTTAGGCATTGGAATAGAAAATGCTGTAGGTTGAAATAGTTGGTAAATTCATACAGGAAACAGTCACAGACCTCTGTTGTTCAGGATAACAACTTCAATGTTAATGCAAGGCACATTAGACCTGAGAAGGCTTAAAAAGAGGCTGAGGTAATCAGGTGCATGAATGATTAATCAGGCAGGCAGGCAAGCTGAATGTGAATACTGCCCAAATGTAGCAGTCAGAGAAGGAAATCTTAAAGGGATAGTGACATTAGGCTGAGATATGTTACAGATCGCCCTCCTTAAAGGCGACCTCCGGGCGCCCAACACAATCCAAAAGGAGAGAGAACAAAAATGATATGGAGAACCAGTAGTAGGTATATGGAGGTAGTGAGTCCAATCGGAAATCAAGAAAGGAGGGTTGGAGATCTCTTTAAAAAGTTGAATGACGAAGTAAAGGCCATGTAATTCAGGTATCAAAAGATCTTGAAAATGATGAGAGCAAAACTTGAAGTCAACTTTTTTGTAGTCATCGTGAGAATGCATGAACGTAACATACAATGAGGTTCCTACCACAGAATCATCCTGAGGGTAGATAGGCGGATGTTCTTCATGATAGATGACCATGTACATAGCCAATGAAAAGTCAGCCAGTCCTAGAGATATGAATAGGCTTTCCTCAGCTTCAGAAAAAGAGATGCAGTATTCTGGATTGATAACCAGATTAACCACCTTTGGGTCAGAGATTTGAGTATCCTCAGAATTAACCTCTTGGCTGAGGATTAGATATACTCCAAAAGAAAAAGCTATAGCCACTTCTAACGCGATAGCAGGGCTTTCTTCAAAGTAGGAGATAGGAGTGTAGAGTGCAAGATTTGTCCAGTTCTTGCCATCTTCTAATTCAATATGAAATGTCTCCTTACTGGATTCAGAATCAAAAGTGTCCTCACTAAGAACAGGTATATGAATGCCCACACCAGGGCCAGGTTCAGGAATACCCACATCTGGGCATGGTTCAGGAATATCCTCAGTAGGATCGGGTGAAGGAATGCCCATGCCAGGGCAAGGTTCAACTATAGAGAAAGAAAAAGAACCCACTTTAGAGCCAGGAACCATACTCTCTTCTGAGCAGAGGGCAAGGCTTTCTTCAGGGTTCATAAATGAAGAATTAACAAGACCCACTTTAGAGCCAAGAACCATACTCGCTTCTGAGTAGAGGGCATGGCTATCTTCAGGATCAAGTATTATTACACCCATTTCTGGGTTAAACAAAGGAATACCCATACCAGGGTCAAAAACAGGAGAGTACACCTTGATGTCAGGTTTAGTAGTATAATCATGGGAAACAGGAACAGGAATGGGCACAGGGGAATCTTCTTGAAGAACTTTTGTACAAGTTTCAGGGTCAAGAATGTCCACTTGCAAACTTGGTTCAAAGTTGTCCTCACAGGATTGAGTATCAGGAATTCCTGTACAGGAAACTAATGTAGTAGAAAATGTAGGTTGATGCAAAGTATCTCCCAAGGGAAACAATTTCTTAGATGCAATAACAGAAGAATTTTGAGAAGGTGAAGTGTACTGAAATATGCCACACTCAGGTAGATGCAGAGGAATTGTGACACAAGATTCTGACTGAGAAGTTATCTGGAGTTCAGCAGGCATGCTTATTTGAGTTTGAATATCAGAGCTAAATTCTCCAGGGATTATCTCTGGTAAACTGAAAGGTTGTATATCTGGAACAGAATTATCTTTTGCTTCTAGCACAGGGTTTACAGGTATTGAGGCAGCATGAGAGGGATGCAAGAAATCAATAGATGGAAACAGTTTTTGTAGTTGTTGTAGAGTCTGAGAAGAGATACCATTAGATGCTTTAAGAAGAGACTGATAGTGACAAAAGACATCATCCAGCTCGGTGTTGACAGTGTCAGGAGGCAAGAGAGGGTCTGGTACAACAGAATCTAAAACAGGGGAATCAGGCTGAGTTTCCTCTTTGCACTTCTGATTTTCTGTGGGCAGAAGGATTTTCTTCTTCTTCTTCTTCTTTTTCTTAGAGAGCTTAGATTTCTTCCCAGTATGAGGCTTCTTAGGTTGCTGCCATTGTGGCTTGTAGTAAGGTTGAGAACAGAAATCCTCTTCATCACTGGATGCATAATTCTGATGTGATAAATCAGCATAGTAGTTGAGGGGACCTTTACTCCTAACAGCAGTCTGTAAACCAGATGTCCTTTCTTCCAGCTCTGAATCTGTCCAATCTAACGAATCCATGGTAATATCAGAAATAGGAAGATCAGTATTTCCATGAGAGGTTTCATGATGGGAGATGTCTGTATCATCCATGTTGTAAATATAACAACCAAGGATGTCATTATAGCAAATAGGTTGAGGTCTTGTCTGAGTTTGTGGCGAATTAAAGTTGCGCTCATACCAGTCTAATGCCAATTCAGCTGGATCTGTGAAGTCATCCTCCTTGTTGACATATACAGACTCAGAATCAGTATCATCAGGATAGGAATCACAAACAGGAGGAGTAGATGGTATTCTGGAACAGTAGTTCTGTCTCTTTAAATCTTTAAAGGTCTGAATTTTTTCTGCTGAATCTATGAATGCATCATCTTCAGTTACATAGTCAGACTCAGAATCAGTTTCACCAAAATGGAAACCACGAACATGAGGAACAGATGAAATTCTAGAAAAGTGGTTCTGTCTCTTTAAATCTTTAAAGATCTGAATTTTTTCTGCTGAATCGATGGATACATTCTCTTAATTTTCATAGTCAGATTCAGAATCAGTTTCACCAAAATGGTAATCACGAACATGAGGAACAGATGACATTTTAGAAAAGTGGTTCTGTCTCTTTAAATCTTTGAAAGCCTGAATTTTTTCTGCTGAAGCTATTGTTAAATCCTCTTCATTTTCATAGTCAGATTCAGGATCAGTTTCACCAAAATGGTAACCACGAACATGAGTAGAGGATTGTCTAGAATGGGAGTACTGTGTCTTTAAATTTTTTAAAGTTTGAAAATCTTCTGTTTTTCCTTTAGGGATTGCTTGGGTCTGAGTTATGTTGTAATTTTTTATTTTCCTTTGAGGGTCGGTGCATCCACTACCACTGCGGATCCCTTTTTTGGGCATTAACATTCTGTCATGATCCGGTGTACATGCGCTCAGGACACAGACCCTCGGGGCAGTGGTAGGGATTTGAAGACACCGACCCCTGACCCGGGGAATAGTATCCTGGACGTGGATAGATGATATTCTGTGATTCATAGTTGCTAGAAGTTATTGTAGAATAAATGGAGAGTGCAACATATGTATACAATATATTCTGAGTTCACTGTGAATTATAGTTAGTTAATAGAAGTAACTGCAGGATTCAATGAGAGAAAAATATAGCAAAGTGGAATGTTCAGGCTTCAGAGTAATCTGGTAAAAGATTGACACTTAGATGCAAACTAAGGATTGTTGCAGGTTCACAGTACATAATATTATATAAAGCTGTATGTCAGAGTTAAAGCACAGCTGCACAGGTACTTAGACAAGCTGCAAGTTTAGGCATTAATTACTGTTTGTGCATTTAGATGCAAACTTGGTTTGTTGCAGGTTCACAGTACATATTATTATAAAGAGCTGTATGTCAGTAATTAGCAGAGCAGCACAGGTGAAAGTTAAGTTTAAGGCATCAATTACTGTTTGAACATATTTTGGAGAATCACAGGAAAGCTTTTAATTGAACACATAGATGCAGAGTTCAGAATATGTTAATATATTTGCAGCAGGATATTTAAGCAATGACAACTTGTAGCAGAGAAATAGTTATAAAGTTCTGAGTAGGATGCTGTTGTAATTAGAGAGTGATGATAACCAAAAGTATGCTTGATTTATAATAAAGTTCTGAGTTTGTTAAGTAGCAGTGTCCAGGAAACAGAAAATGGAATTATTTGGATACTTGCGATTTGATGATTTTAGGCATTGGAATAGAAAATGCTGTAGGTTGAAATAGTTGGTAAATTCATACAGGAAACAGTCACAGACCTCTGTTGTTCAGGATCACAACTTCAATGTTAATGCAAGGCACATTAGACCTGAGAAGGCTTAAAAAGAGGCTGAGGTAATCAGGTGCATGAATGATTAATCAGGCAGGCAGGCAAGCTGAATGTGAATACTGCCCAAATGTAGCAGTCAGAGAAGGAAATATTAAAGGGATAGTGACATTAGGCTGAGATATGTTACACCCAGTGTGCTTAGAGGAATGTGGCTGCACCTCACTGACGAGGTCCATAGGAGGCCGAAACGATCGTCTGGGGTTGTCATGTTCCTTGTTCAGAGGAGAATTGCCTAGTATTTCGGGGCTGGACTGACCTTACTTGGCAGGATCAGACTGATATACTTCAGGAAAGTTTTCTTCTGTGAAAAGCACACTGGTCTAAAAGAGGCTGCTTCCGGGTGGTAAATCGCCATAGAACAAGCCACTGAGCTGTTGTTCGTTCCTGGTAGAGCGCTTCTCTCTTTGTATGCTAATTATTATGACCCTGGGGAAGTCTCCCTATGGGTGATGGGGGAAACCAGACGTGGACTCCTTGCCCAGTGTGCTTAGAGGAATGTGGCTGCACCTCACTGACGAGGTCCATAGGAGGCCGAAACGATCGTCTGGGGTTGTCATGTTCCTTGTTCAGAGGAGAATTGCCTGGTATTTCGGGGCTGGACTGACCTTACTTGGCAGGATCAGACTGATATACTTCAGGAAAGTTTTCTTCTGTGAAAAGCACACTGGTCTAAAAGAGGCTGCTTCCGGGTGGTAAATCGCCATAGAACAAGCCACTGAGCTGTTGTTCGTTCCTGGTAGAGCGCTTCTCTCTTTATATGTTAATTATTGTAGGTAGCTGGCGGCGACGTTGTGGGGGGCAGATTAGGGGTTAATAAATATAATATAGGGGTCGGCGGTGTTAGGGGCAGCAGATTAGGGGTACATAACTATAATGTATGTTGCGGCGGTATACGGAGCGGCAGATTAGGGGTTAATAATAATATGCAGGTATCAGCGATAGCGGGGTCGGCAGATTAGGGGTTAATAAGTGTAAGGTTAGGGGTGTTTAGACTCGGGGTTCATGTTAGAGTGTTAGGTGCAGACGTAGGAAGTGTTTCCCCATAGAAAACAATGGGGCTGCGTTTGGAGCTGAACGCTGCTTTTTTGCAGGTGTTAGTTTTTTTTCAGCTCAAACAGCCCCATTATTTTCTATGGGGGAATCGTGCACAAGCACGTTTTTGAAGCTGGCCGCGTCCGTAAGCACCGCTGGTATCGAGAGTTGCAGTGGCGTTAAATTATGCTCTACGCTCCCTTTTTGGAGCCTAACGCACTGAAAACGCAGCCATTCTTTGAACTCTAAATACCAGCGGTATTTAAAAGGTGCGGGGGAAAAAAAGCATGCGTAGCTAACGCACCCCTTTGGCCGCAGAACTCTAAATCTAGCCGTTAATTTTTTAATTTTTTTGTAGGGATCGCCCCTCACTCTCCCTACTTCTATGTAAATGATTGAATATTTAAAAAAAATTCTGTAGTCATTTCTATAGTGCAGAGACCCATCCCTCCCTCTTCCCTCCCGTGATGATTTTCTGTAGTGTAGAGATGAGCCACCAACCCGCCTAATTACTTAACTACCCACTCCTCCCACCAGCTGCCTGTGTCACTGTCTGTATCAGTAGGTGATCTGGCTTTATATGGTAAGGAAGCACAATCAGGGATCCCTTACCATATGAAGCCAGATGCTTTCTGTCCCCAGCTGCAGGGGACCACAGAATGTACCATAGTGTTGGACTTAGGTACTACGTCAACACAGTACTCTGGGCAAAGTACTGTGTGACATAGTACTTACGTCTATTTGGCTCAAGGGGTTAAAGGGACATGAACCATATGTTTTTTTTTATGATTTAGATAGAGCATACACATTTAAGAACTTTTTTTTAAAGAATAGTGATGACTACTATGTTAGCAAAAATGACATTGCTTTGCAGGGTAGCTGATCACTTCTGCTGGGGCCAGTGAGGGACAGATATGCAGCAGGGTTAGTCATGTGAATATTGCAGTGTTTATTTCCAGTTCCAGACATATAGTTTAACCCTTAAAATGTTGGGTTTTCTGTAAAAAGGGGGACAAATAAAATAAAAAAAAAAACTGGAAAGTTATCTTACTTTACTGGACTAAACATTATGGGCCAGATTACAAATAGAGTGCAAAATTGCACTTACGTGAGTGCAATATTTGTGCTACACTTGTAATACCAGCGCATGCAATTGCATGGAATCTTAGCACACTTCCGTAGGCTCCAATGGGACACATATGGAATACATTATATGTGTATAAGTATATACATATATATATTTTGAGTATTAAAGGGACAGTCTACTCCAGAATTGTTATTGTTTAAAAAGATAGATAATCCCTTTATTACCCATTGCCCAGTTTTACATAGCCAACACGGTTATATTAATATACCTTTTACCTCTGTGATTACCTTGTATTAAAGCCTCTGCAGACTGACCCTTTATTTTGGTTCTTTTGACAGATTTGCATTTTAGCCAATAAGTGCTCTATCATAAGTAACTCCACAGGTGTCAGCACAATGTTATATTTATGGCACACATGAAGTAGATGTGAAAAACTGTCAAATGCATTCAGATAAGAGGCGGCTTTCAAGGGCTTAGAGAAATTAGTATATGAGCATACCTAGGTTTACCTTTCAACTAAGAATACCAAGAGAACAAAGAAAATTTGATAATAAAAGTAAATCGGAAAGTTGTTTCAAATAACATGCCCTATCTGAATCATGAAAGTTTAATTCTGATTAGACTGTCACTTTAACACAGTCCCTATAGACTGCAATGCAAAGGCTCTTTTCAGTGCCGTTTTTTTTCCTAACACTCCACATCTGAAATATTTAAGCCATTAAAACTGCTCTGTGCAGTTATGAAAACAACAGTAAAGTCATAATTAGACATTCCTGATTTATTAGATTCTAATATAAAAAAATATTTTTATTTTTTTTATTAAATATTCTTTTATTGAGGATTATTAGAGAAATAACAAATACAAGGAGCAAATTAAGTTTTGTTACATAGGTTACAATAAGACTGCAATTGGATGAGTGATCAAAAACAGATACAACAGTAATACATGGACAAATATCACCCGACAACATCTTTTGTAAAAGCAATAACTAAGTAAGAAACTTCAATAAATATATAAATGAAATCCTTGTTTTATAATATTTGTATAGCATGATGAAATTAGCTATTATTAAGGACCAACTGGTCCACTTAAACTCTAATGCTACAAGGAGGACCCATATTATTAATGATACCTTGAACATCTAGGTCTTCTGACCTCCGATAAGGAAGGGGGGAAGGAGGGGAGCAGGAGAGAAAAAAAGAAAGAAAAAAAAGGGGGTGGGGGGACAAAGGAAAGGGGAGAAGAAGATTGCCTGAGAGTGAGGCCTTGGGTCAGTGTCAGGGATGTAAGAGTCCTATAAGAATCTAAACCTAGTAAAGGACATTCCAGTTGTGCCAAATCTCATGGTATAAATCTGTTTTGTTTAAAGATCGGAAGGCATATTCTTCCATATTTTTTATGTAGTCAACAATAGCTCTCACTTTATTTAATGTCGGAGGGGAAGACTGTTTCCAGTCTCTAGCTATAGCTAATTTTGTAGCCATGAGTATGTATGAAGTTAGGATTCTATCCGCCTCAGTTAAATTTGAATATCCATGGTGCAGGAAACCCAAAGCTGGGCCAAAGTGTACAGAGAGCCTCAGCGCTCCCAACATCCGAAAAACATCTCTCCACAAGTCCCTAATTTTAGGACACTCCCACCAAATATGTAAGTGTGTCCCTAGGTTGCCACATTTTCTCGAACATAGAGGAGAGGTAGTTTGGTAATATTTATGCAAGGTGACTGGTACCAGTTGCCATTTAGTAGTTACTTTATAATATAATTCCCACAGAGTCGCACAGTGTAGGTGTTTTTTGGACCTGAGTAGCTCCCCAAGCCATACATCTATCTCTATGTCCCTATCTAAGTCTCTTTCCCATGCTCTGTATTGGCTATGCTTGGTAGGTTACAGCGGGGATATCAGTAGGCTATAGTGAAACGAAAGAGCACCTTTGAGTGATCTACCCATATTCCATCTCTGATCCCATTTAGTAGGTGTCCGGTCATATTGTCCTGACAACCCCCACGACTTGAGAATGCTGGCTAATCTGAGAAAATCAAAATGAAGTGAGTTAGGTAGAAAAAACATCTGTCTTGCCTCATCAAAAGTAATTAATGTGCCATTGTTATATAACGCCGAGATCGGAAGGTTAGCAGTATCCGACCAAGCTCCTATATGAGTCTGAGATAACGAAACTAAGATACTGCGGATACTGTATACAGGCGAGGGATGTGGAGAAATTGTTAGCTTGTGCTTTTTAAGATCCCAGTGCTTCAAGGATAAAAATTGAGTTTTTAGAAGGAAGAATGATTGATTTCTGAGTATTAGTGTCTAATGACTTAATATATTTCCCCCATTTTGCAAAGGAGTTAATATTAATTTCCCATTCCATCTGTATTTTGACTTGTTCTAAAAACATTTGATATAATATTCTACTCTTAAATTCTGAAAGTTTAGGTTCTTTAGAAGACTGACAATTTCTCAAAATGATTTCCCTACCCAATAAAATAACTGTATTTAACAACAGAGTGTTTCCACCAGCTTCCTCATTGGTTGTTAAGAAAAACACATTCTGACTGTTCAAATATATAAATTGGTTTAAATTTTTTAGGCCCAAAATGAAATTTTACCCCAAAATCTTTGAATTATTGGGCAGGACCAGAAAAGATGGATCATATCTGCAAACTGAATTTGCACCTAATACATCATGGTTTAGCCCCCGCTTTAACCCAATATGAGATGATTTTGGGGGTGATGAAGGTTTGATATAACATCTTAACTTGCTGCTCCCTATAATATTTCCCTGTCATAGCCTTGGCAGTCCTCAACAAAGAGCTCGTCATTAACTCCACCTCGCTCTGATTTACACAGAACTCAATCCATTTTAACTTGAGATATCTAATATTACTTTGTTCTTGTGCAGTTAATAAAGACTTATAAATAGGTGAGATAGAGAATTTCCCTACCCAAAATAATACTGTTACCTGCTTCAGAAAATCATTGTTCTAATCTAAATCATTCAATCTCAGACATTGTTCGGCGTAATGCCGAAGTTGTAAATATGAAAAGAATTGGTGGTTTGTAATCCCAAATTCTAACTTACATTCATCAAACGTTTTAGCTCTATTATCTTCCATATTGATTAATTGAGCCATATATCTAACCCCCAGGCTTGACCATGTGCCGAACCTAGCAGACTCATATCCTTCCACAAAAATTGAGGATTCCCTCTGATTGTTATAATTAACACCTAATTTGGTACAAAACCTACGCCAAGCCCGGATAGGTTGTTCTATAACTATTAATCGTTTTATTTCTTTTGGAATTAATTTCAGGGGCATATGTACAAGGGATTTTAATGAAAAAGGGGCAACCAGGGCCTCTTCTATATCCTAGATAGAGAAATGCCCTTTCTCAAGAAACCAGTCTAAGACATATTTCATATTTACCGCAGTGTTATAGGATTCAAAATCTGGTTTGGCCAGTCCTACACCCTTTTTCCCTACAAACATATGTTTTTTTTTCCAAATGAAATGTGTTATGTGCAAAAAAGAATTTGAGAAAAGAATAAGAAAACCTAATCCTCAAAAAAAGACTACAAGAACAGCACTCAGTGGGTTCAGTTGCAGAAATTACGTTTATGCATGAGTCTTATGTGCTTCTGAGTGGACTAGACAGACTGAATACCACTTGCGGTGGAGGGGGAGGTAGTGCAAATTAAAACATAACTTTTATCATACACAAATAACAAAATAAAACTGGAAACACTTTATTAAAAACACTCTTAGGTTTTCTCTTCAGATGTATGTAATTTAATCACTATTGATAGTCGTGTGCATAATGTGCTTTGTCCAACAAACTGGACCAAGTTTAGTAACAATAATGTGTCAGAAACCTACTTCAGTATTATAAGTATGATTATGAATAGGATAATTCCCCTAATTAACCTAGTTTAAATGGTTATATGGTATAATCAAGCGGCTTATTGTAGCCAATTCAACAATGTTGTCTCACTAGGGGTTAATTGTAAGCGGAACTCTTAATGAGTAATAAGCATATAAATAGTTGTAATAATTTAACTCACAAATTACTTATATCTTGTGAAACTTAAGTGAGTATTGGCTTAAAGGGACAGTCAACACCAGAATTGTTGTTGTTTAAAAAGAAAGATAATACCTTTATTACCCATTCCCCAGTTTTGCATAACCAACACAGTTATAATAATACACTTTTTACCTCTTTAATTACCTTATATCTAAACTTCTGCTGACTGCACCCTTATTTCAGTTCTTTTGACAGACTTGCATTTTAGCCAATCAGTGCTCACTCCTAGGTCACTTCACGTACATGTGCTCAATGTTATCTATACGAAACTCATGAACTAATACCCTCTATTGGTCAAAATGCATTCAGATTAGAGGCAGTCTTCAAGGTCTTAGAAATTAGCATATGAACCTCCTAGGTTTAGCTTTCAACTAAAGCAAAAGAGAACAAAGCAAAATTGGTGATAAAAGTAAATTTGGAAGTTGTTTAAAATGACACGCCCTATTTAAATCATGAACGTTTTTTTTTGGACTTGGCTGTCTCTTTAAAATAAGCGTAATCAATTGCTTGTAATACTGTATCAAATATTTTCACAATAATCGTCACAGATTTTGTAATGTTGAGTTTCTATAATAATACAACAACAGCTTATTGGCTCAAAATGGAATATGCAGCTGGTTAACAAAGTCTATATGGGTATCTAATAAATACTGCCACTGTAGCTCAAAAGTATATCCGGGTATATCCGGATATGCATGAAGTATCTGAGCCTTTGATGTCAAATCGGGTTAATTACGACCAGATATTGCACGCTATAATATACTACTACCTCACAAAAGGTCACACTAAATAATTTATGGTGATAACCAAGGGGTTAATTATATACATTGCTGTATTAGTTATTAAGCAAATCGTTGCTTATTGCGTATCAGTTGTAGGATACTTTTTATACTTGAGAATTAGTTTAAGATTCACCAATGGTAAGTATGTGTTAAATGTTGCCAAGATCCGCAACATAAATAAAAAGTATCAAATATTGTTCTTAGATCAAAGCAAGTGTGTAGATTGTTCCGTTAATACCTGAGTAATGAGCCCCCTAAGCAACTATACCAATATTATGTAAGTTCAACAAAACAAACTTATATTGCAATGTCGTAGTGCTGGTGCATAGGTTAATTTGCAAGGTACTTAGAAGTGCAAAATAGTAGCGGGACTATACTCATTACTTTAGCCCCAGTTAAATTACACGTTTGAGCCAGTAGTATTAGCATATAATGATCTCATTTTTGTTTATGTTATAATCATTACTTTAACCTCGATTAAATCTTCGGTTAGACCCAGATGCATATACACCTATTACTCTCTTTTGAGCCTAAAGTTTCATACCATGACAAAATGATCTTTTATATAACGATGTTAAGATGCCATCCCTTTGATAAAGCTGTTAAGGTGAAACATGTTAGGGTACTGGTGAGGAGTCCTGGAGCTCCTGTGTTTTAGATAGCCTTAGGCTATTTCTCTGATGCAAACCGCTTATTGTGCACATTACTTGAAGGCTGATACAGCCAGTCGTGGCTGTTCAGCCGTTACTTTGTATAGTGTGCTTTCATTATCTGACCATTAGCAGACTCAGTGTCTTTTTGTTAACCTTCTCAGGGATGGCATCTTAACATCGTTATATAAAAGATAATTTTGTCATGGTATGAAACTTTAGGCTCAAAAGAGAGTAATATGTGTATATGCATCTGGCTCTAACCAGAGATTTAATCGGGGTTAAAGTAATGATTATAACATAAACAAAAATGAGATCATTATATGCTAATACTACTGGCTCAAACGTGTAATTTAACTGGGGCTAAAGTAATGAGTATAACACAAATGAAACTGTTGATTTCACCATAAATCTCTCTGTACACATAAATCAAGGAACAGCTTCAAACGTGTATTATACGATTGTAAACAACCGGGTTATATGTATAGTCCCGCTACTATTTTGCACTTCTAAGTACCTTGCAAATTAACCTATGCACCAGCACTACGACATTGCAATATAAGTTTGTTTTGTTGAACTTACATAATATTGGTATACTTGCTTAGGGGGCTCATTACTCGGTATTAACGGAACAATCTACACACTTGCTTCGATCTAAGAACAACATTTGATATATTTTTTTATGTTGGGGATCTTGGCAACATTTAACACATACTTACCATTGGTGAATCTTAAACTAATTCTCAAGTATAAAAAGTATCCTACAACTGATACGCAATAAGCAACGATTTGCTTAATATCCAATACAGAAGTGTATAAAATTAAGCCTTTGGTTATCACCATAAATTATTTAGTGTGACCTTTTGTGAGGTAGTAGTATATTATAGAGTGCAATATCTGGTCGTAATTTACCCGATTTGACATCAAAGGCTCAGATACTTCATGCATATCCGGATATACTTTTGAGCTACATTGGCAGTATATATTAGATACCCATATAGACTTTGTTAACCAGCTGCATATTCCATTTTGAGCCAATAAGCTGTTGTTGTATTATTATAGAAACTCAACATTACAAAATCTGTGACGATTATTGTGAAAATATTTGATGCAGTATTACAAGCAATTGATTACGCTTATTTTAAGCTAATACTCACTTAAGTTTCACAAGATATAAGTAATTTGTGAGTTAAATTATTACAACTATTTATATGCTTATTACTCATTAAGAGTTCCACTTACAATTAACCCCTAGTGAGACAATATTGTGGAATCGGCTAAAATAAGCCGCTTGATTATACCATATAACCATTTAAACTAGGTTAATTTGGGGAATTATCCTATTCATAATTAGTGATGTCGCGAACCGCCATTGAATTCAATAGGCAGGCAAACTTTAAAACCTACAAGGACTCTTTCTGGCCACAATAGTGATGGAAAAGTTGTTTCAAGGGTACTAACACCTGGACTGTGGCATGCTGGAGGGGGATCCCTGGCAAAACTCCCATGGAAAATTACATAGTTTATGCAGAGTCTGCTTTTAACCCATAATGGGCCTAAATCAACTAACATTCCCAAATTGTTTGCAATAACGTGCTTTAAAACATCAGTTATGATGTCGTATCTATCAGGTAGTGTAAGGGTTATGGCCGCATCACAGTGACAGAGCAAACTCCAAGTGTTACGCACCGCAATCAACCGCAAACAGTCCACTTGCACAACCACGAGATAGATAGATTTGATAGATAGATACATAGATAACATAGCTCAATCGATGCAATATACATATGATCGATACACTGTACATAGCTCAATAGATGCAATATACATTCGATTGATACGAATTACATCGATCAATAGATGCAATATACATTTGATAGATACGAATGTTATCGAATCAAAGATGCAATATACATTTTATAGATACGAATGACATCAACCAAAATATGTAATATACATTTTATAGATACAAATTACATCGATCAATAGATGCAATCTACATTTGATCGATACGTTTGATAGTTCAATCGATTTGATATATAAATAAATGGATTTGAAATATATATAATTTCCCTGACAGAGTATAACAATAAGACATGTGGTCTGTGACCCGTGGTGTGTTAAGTAGTAATATTCTTAACATTTTACTACAACCTGTTACTCCCCCTATCAGATGAGGTCTATATGGCCTTCATTTGTGGAACCGGGAGATGGAAGAAGATGATTGTTCTGTCCTCCTACTTCAAATTTGTCAGAAACACAAGTGGCTGTCTCAAAACATCCCGGACAGAAGATAGATTGATAGATAGGATAGATAGATAGATAGATATACATAGATTGATAGTTAGATAGAATCGATAGAAGAGAAATAAATAGATTTGTTAGATATATAATTACCCTGATAAAGTCTAATAATTAAACATGCGTTCTTGGACCCAACTAGGTTGTGTTAAGTAGTACTATTCTTCGCACTTTCAGCGCTGTAACTCCCCCTATTGGTGGAGGTCTATATGGCGGTTATAATTACCCTGCCAAAGTATAACAACAAGACACGCGGTCTGGGACCCATGGTAGTTTTGTTGTGTTAAGTAAAACTTTTCTTATCACTTGAATCCCTCTTACCCCCCCTTTTGTTGGAGCTCTATATGGCCTGCATGATTAGCCAGACAAAGTATAATAATAAAACATCTGGTCTTGGACCCATGGTAAATAGGTTGTGTTTAAGTAGTACTATACTTATAACTGTAATCCCTGTTACTCCCCCTATCAAGGGACGTCTATATGGCCTGCATGATTACCCTGACAAAGTATAACATCAAGACCCATGATAACTAGCTTGTGTTAATTAGTACTTTTCTTAGCACTTTAATCCCTGTTACCCCCCCCCTTATCGGGGGTGGTCTATATGGCCTGCCTGATTACCCTGAAAAAATATAATAATAAGACATGCGGTCTGGTACCCATTTTAACTAGGTTGTGTTTTAAGTACTACCATTCTTAGCACTTTAATCTCTGTAACTCCCCCTATTTGGTGAGGTCTATACGGCCTGGATGATTACCCATACAAAATATAATAATAAGACATCTGCTCTTGGTCTGCGACCCATGGTAACTATGTTGTGTTAATTAGTAATGTCCTTCGCATTTTAATAGCTGTTACTCATACTCACCCTATCGGTGGAGGTCTATATGGCCTGCATGATTACCCTTACAAAATATAATAACCAAACATATACTCTGGGACCCATGGTAAGTAGGTTGTGTTAAGTAGTACTGTTCTTTGCAGTTTAATACCTGTTACAACACCAAATGGTGGCAGGTCTATCTGGCCTTCATGATTAGCTGCACCCAAACCAAAAAAAAAGCCGAGAGGTCTTAGACTAACACCCATGGCTAACTCGGTTGTTTCAATTAGTACTATTCTTAGCACTTTCATCCCTGTTACGAGTGGTCTACATGGCCATCAAGATTAGCCGAACAAAATACTACAATCCAACCTTTGCTCAGTCTTCATAGGCCCTTCATTGGCTGTATTTTGATAGTACAGTTCTTATAATTTTTATAGCTGATACAACACCGAATGGTGGCAGCTCTATATGGCCTGCATGATTAGCCGCACCCAAAACAAAAATAAATCCAAGCGGTCTTGGATTAACACCCATGGCTAACTCGGTTGTTTAAAGTAGTACTATTCTTAGCACTTTCATCTCATCATCCCTGTTACTTCCAGGACTCTCGGTGGTGGTCTACATGGCCATCATGATTAGCCTAACCAAATACTACAATCTAACCTTGGCTCAGTCTTCATAAGGCCCTTCATTGGTTTTATTTTTGTAGTTCTGTTCTTATTAGTTAAATAGCTGATACAACACCGAATGGTGGCAGCTCTATATGGCCTCCATGATTAGCTGCACCCAAAACAAAAATAAAGCCAAGCGGTCTTGGATTAACACCCATGGCTAACTCGGTTGTTTCAAGTAGTACTATTCTTAGCACTTTCATCTCATCATCCCTGTTACTTCCAGGACTCTCGGTAGTGGTCTACATGGCCATCATGATTAGCCTAACCAAATACTACAATCCAACCTTGGCTCAGTCTTCATAAGGCCCTTCATTGGCTGTATTTTGGTAGTACTGTTCTTATTAGTTTAATACCTGATACAACACTGAATGGTGGCAGCTTTATATGGCCTGCATGATTAGCCGCACCCAAAGCCAAAAAAAGCCAAGGGGTCTTGCACTAACAACCATGGCTAACTCTGTTGTTTCAATTTGTACTATTCTTAGCACTTTCATCTCATCCCTGTTACTTCCAGGACTCTCGGTGGTGGTCTACATGGCCATCATGATTACCCTCACCAAAATATAACAACAATATGTGCGTGCAGGGAACCATGGTAAGGTTACTTCCTTTCGCAAAATCGAGTATAACAGTTGCAGGCAGAGGTTCTGACCCTGCATTATGGCTGCACCTCTCCCTAAAAGAGGCATGCGTTACAGAGTCTGTGGGCATGTATGCAAAGAGCTGGCCTGCCTAAAAAGAGGAGCAAGGCTGTACAGGTTGTTCTCCTTCAGCCGTTTTATACGCTGTCCCACAGCCACGACCCTCAACAACCACAACAGAATGAAACACCACATATGCCATCCTTTTGAACAACAGAGTACAGGTATGGCATTGATTTTAGTTACATGGCGATATTTATTATGAACCGTGAAATTGAAAACAAAAACATGATTGGACACCCAGTACAGTACAGGTCGTTCTCCTTCGGCCTTTTTAGAATAGTGTTCCGGACCCCCAACAAAAACAACAGCAGGAAAGAGGACATATGGCATCCTTGTGAACAATTGATTACAGTTAAGGCATTGATTTTAGAATCCCAGAGATCATTTATATGACCTGGGAAATAGAAAAAAACATTGATTGGACACCCAGTACACTTCGTTATCCTTAGGCCTTTTTATAAGAGGGTCCCGGAGCCTCAACCGAAACAACAGCATGAAAGAGGACATATGTCATCCTTTTGAATACTAGATTACTGGAAAGGCATTGATTTTAGAATCCCAGAGATCATTTATATGACCCGGGAAATAGAAAAAAACATTGATTGGACACCCAGTACACTTCTTTATCCTTAGGCCTTTTTATAAGAGGGTCCCGGAGCCTCAACCGAAACAACAGCATGAAAGAGGACATATGTCATCCTTTTGAATAATAGATTACAGGAAAGGCATTGATTTTAGAATCCCAGAGATCATTTATATGACCCGGGAAATAGAAAAAAACATTGATTGGACACCCAGTACACTTCTTTATCCTTAGGCCTTTTTATAAGAGGGTCCCGGAGCCTCAACAGAAAAAACTGTATGAAAGAGGACATATGGCATCCTTTTGAATAATAGATTACAGGAAAGGCATTGATTTTAGAAATCCAGAGATCATTAGTTGCAACCGGGAAATAGAAAAAAACATTGATTAGACACCCAGTACACTTATTTATCCTTAGGCCTTTTTATAAGAGGGTCCCGGAGCCTCAACCGAAACAACAGCATGAAAGAGGATATATGGCATCCTTTTGAATAATAGATTACAGGAAAGGCATTGATTTTAGAAACCCAGAGATAATTAGTTGCAACCGTGAAATAGAAAAAAACATTGATTAGACACCCAGTACACTTATTTATCCTTAGGCCTTTTTATAAGAGGGTCCCGGAGCCTCAACCGAAACAACAGCATGAAAGAGGACATATGGCATCCTTTTGAATAATAGATTACAGGAAAGGCATTGATTTTAGAAACACAGAGATAATTAGTTGCAACCGGGAAATCTAAAAAAACATTGAATAGACAACCAGTACACTTCTTTATCCATAGGCCTTTTTAGCAGAGGCTCCAGGACCCTCAACAAAAACAAGAGCAGGGAGCTGGGCATAGAAGTAAAATGGAGTGTGACAATAATAATGTGAAGGGGAAGATTGCGGAGTTGTGGCATTTTAATTTTGTTATCATGGGAAGTACTTGCAATGACCTTGCTCTGGTGAATCCATATCGCAAATGTGTTTTTTAAGGCACTGTTTGTCTATTTTTTGAATATCAGCATTTGGTAAATGAAGCTCAACTTAAGGCTGGTGAGAACCGACCTTTCTTCTGGCTGTTTGCAAATGTTGTGGCTCTGGACAAACATGTGAATAAGGGGCCATCAGCCATATTCTGCACGCAACCCCTTTGATGATTGACGATAAACATGTGTCACCTGCAAGCAGAGCTCGTTACTTCTGTCTAAATCATCTTACTGGTATGGACAGGCCACTATTTCCCACAGCAAGTCTGAAGCTTGAACTACAAGATTGTCTTGAGTATGGTAGGAAACCAAAGTTTATTTAATTCTGTACTATCACCACAAAAGCTGAACTTCTTAAAGCAAGGAAAATGCCAGCAATTTCATGTGCTTATGGATGACAAGGACGTCCTGTCCTGTGGTGCACAGAGATGGAGAGGATTTTGGGCCTCCCTGTACACTACCAAGATGTCTCCAACATCACCAGAAACACAAGACAGCGAATCTTGGGAAGTTCCTGGAGTGTTCTGGTAGCCATCTCTTTGCGCCCCGAAAGGAATACTTTATCAGTGTTTTTGTATACATCCGACAACAGCTTCGGAGACTGTGGTGATGCACATGTTATTTACTGTTGTTCCAGCTGTGGCAATATCAATTGGCATTAAAAAGGTAAGATTTGGAGACTAGTGACACACACTTTTTGCACGCTGTGGCAATTGCAATTTGCATTAAAAAGAATCTGCTAACAACCACTACCTAGGACCACACCTGACTCCTGAAGTCATGCTTCAGTTAGTAACTCAAGTTAAATTATTATTTTTTTATTTTTTATTATGCTCAGCAGATTCAAAACATACCATTCTTCTAGTCATATCACACGACACGTCAAAATGCTGCATGGAAAATGGCAGTGTGCAAAGTCATAATCTTAGTGAACCTATAAGTGCATTAAATTTTCTAAAATAAACAAAAATATCGAGAAAAAAAAAGGAAAGAGGACATATGGCATCCTTTTGAACAATAGATTAAATTTAAGGCATTGATTTGAGAAACCCAGAGATAATTTGTTGCAACCGGGAAATCTAAAAAAACCTTGATTAGACACCCAGTACACTTATTTATCCTTAGGCCTTATTAGCAGAGGCTCCAGGACCCTCAACAAAACCAGCAGCAGGAAAGAGGACATATGGCATCCTTTTGAAAAATAGATTTCTGCAATGTAATTGATTTTAGAAACCCGGGGATAATTTGTTTCAACCGGGAAATCTAAAAAAACATTGATTAGACACCCAGTACACATATTTATCCTTAGTCCTTTTTAGCAGAGGCTCCAGGACCCTCAACAAAACCAGCAGCAGGAAAGAGGACATATGGCATCCTTTTGAAAAATAGATTTCTGGAAAGGCATTGATTTTAGAAACCCGGGGATAATTTGTTTCAACCGGGAAATCTAAAAAAACATTGATTAGACACCCAGTACACATATTTATCCTTAGGACTTTTTAGCAGAGGCTCCAGGACCCTCAACAGAAACAACAGCATGAAAGAGGACATATGGCATCCTTGTGAACAATTGATTACAGTTAAGGCATTGATTTTAGAATCCCAGAGATCATTTATATGAACCGGGAAATAGAAAAAAACATTGATTGGACACCCAGTACACTTCTTTATCCTTAGGCCTTTTTATAAGAGGGTCCCGGAGCCTCAACCGAAACAACAGCATGAAAGAGGACATATGTCATCCTTTTGAATAATAGATTACAGGAAAGGCATTGATTTTAGAATCCCAGAGATCATTTATATGACCCGGGAAATAGAAAAAAACATTGATTGGACACCCAGTACACTTCTTTATCCTTAGGCCTTTTTATAAGAGGGTCCCGGAGCCTCAACAGAAAAAACTGTATGAAAGAGGACATATGGCATCCTTTTGAATAATAGATTACAGGAAAGGCATTGATTTTAGAAATCCAGAGATCATTAGTTGCAACCGGGAAATAGAAAAAAACATTGATTAGACACCCAGTACACTTATTTATCCTTAGGCCTTTTTATAAGAGGGTCCCGGAGCCTCAACCGAAACAACAGCATGAAAGAGGACATATGGCATCCTTTTGAATAATAGATTACAGGAAAGGCATTGATTTTAGAAACCCAGAGATAATTAGTTGCAACCGTGAAATAGAAAAAAACATTGATTAGACACCCAGTACACTTATTTATCCTTAGGCCTTTTTATAAGAGGGTCCCGGAGCCTCAACCGAAACAACAGCATGAAAGAGGACATATGGCATCCTTTTGAATAATAGATTACAGGAAAGGCATTGATTTTAGAAACACAGAGATAATTAGTTGCAACCGGGAAATCTAAAAAAACATTGAATAGACAACCAGTACACTTCTTTTTCCATAGGCCTTTTTAGCAGAGGCTCCAGGACCCTCAACAAAAACAAGAGCAGGGAGCTGGGCATAGAAGTAAAATGGAGTGTGACAATAATAATGTGAAGGGGAAGATTGCGGAGTTGTGGCATTTTAATTTTGTTATCATGGGAAGTACTTGCAATGACCTTGCTCTGGTGAATCCATATCGCAAATGTGTTTTTTAAGGCACTGTTTGTCTATTTTTTGAATATCAGCATTTGGTAAATGAAGCTCAACTTAAGGCTGGTGAGAACCGACCTTTCTTCTGGCTGTTTGCAAATGTTGTGGCTCTGGACAAACATGTGAATAAGGGGCCATCAGCCATATTCTGCACGCAACCCCTTTGATGATTGACGATAAACATGTGTCACCTGCAAGCAGAGCTCGTTACTTCTGTCTAAATCATCTTACTGGTATGGACAGGCCACTATTTCCCACAGCAAGTCCGAAGCTTGAACTACAAGATTGTCTTGAGTATGGTAGGAAACCAAAGTTTATTTAATTCTGTACTATCACCACAAAAGCTGAACTTCTTAAAGCAAGGAAAATGCCAGCAATTTCATGTGCTTATGGATGACAAGGACGTCCTGTCCTGTGGTGCACAGAGATGGAGAGGATTTTGGGCCTCCCTGTACACTACCAAGATGTCTCCAACATCACCAGAAACACAAGACAGCGAATCTTGGGAAGTTCCTGGAGTGTTCTGGTAGCCATCTCTTTGCGCCCCGAAAGGAATACTTTATCAGTGTTTTTGTATACATCCGACAACAGCTTCGGAGACTGTGGTGATGCACATGTTATTTACTGTTGTTCCAGCTGTGGCAATATCAATTGGCATTAAAAAGGTAAGATTTGGAGACTAGTGACACACACTTTTTGCACGCTGTGGCAATTGCAATTTGCATTAAAAAGAATCTGCTAACAACCACTACCTAGGACCACACCTGACTCCTGAAGTCATGCTTCAGTTAGTAACTCAAGTTAAATTATTATTTTTTTATTTTTTATTATGCTCAGCAGATTCAAAACATACCATTCTTCTAGTCATATCACACGACACGTCAAAATGCTGCATGGAAAATGGCAGTGTGCAAAGTCATAATCTTAGTGAACCTATAAGTGCATTAAATTTTCTAAAATAAACAAAAATATCGAGAAAAAAAAAGGAAAGAGGACATATGGCATCCTTTTGAACAATAGATTAAATTTAAGGCATTGATTTGAGAAAGCCAGAGATAATTTGTTGCAACCGGGAAATCTAAAAAAACCTTGATTAGACACCCAGTACACTTATTTATCCTTAGGCCTTATTAGCAGAGGCTCCAGGACCCTCAACAAAACCAGCAGCAGGAAAGAGGACATATGGCATCCTTTTGAAAAATAGATTTCTGCAATGTAATTGATTTTAGAAACCCGGGGATAATTTGTTTCAACCGGGAAATCTAAAAAAACATTGATTAGACACCCAGTACACATATTTATCCTTAGTCCTTTTTAGCAGAGGCTCCAGGACCCTCAACAAAACCAGCAGCAGGAAAGAGGACATATGGCATCCTTTTGAAAAATAGATTTCTGGAAAGGCATTGATTTTAGAAACCCGGGGATAATTTGTTTCAACCGGGAAATCTAAAAAAACATTGATTAGACACCCAGTACACATATTTATCCTTAGGACTTTTTAGCAGAGGCTCCAGGACCCTCAACAGAAACAACAGCATGAAAGAGGACATATGGCATCCTTGTGAACAATTGATTACAGTTAAGGCATTGATTTTAGAATCCCAGAGATCATTTATATGAACCGGGAAATAGAAAAAAACATTGATTGGACACCCAGTACACTTCTTTATCCTTAGGCCTTTTTATAAGAGGCTCCCGGAGCCTCAACAGAAACAACAGCATGAAAGAGGACATATGGCATCCTTTTGAATAATAGATTACAGGAAAGGCATTGATTTTAGAAACCCGGGGATAATTTGTTGCAACTGTGAAATCTAAAAAAACATAGATTAGACACCCAGTACACTTCTTTATTCTTAGGCCTTTTTATAAGAGGGTCCCAGAGCCTCAACAGAAACAACAGCATGAAAGAGGACATATGGCATCCTTTTGAATAATAGATTACAGGAAAGGCATTGATTTTAGAATCCCAGAGATCATTTATATGACCCGGGAAATAGAAAAAAACATTGATTGGACACCCAGTACACTTCTTTATCCTTAGGCCTTTTTATAAGAGGGTCCCGGAGCCTCAACAGAAAAAACTGTATGAAAGAGGACATATGGCATCCTTTTGAATAATAGATTACAGGAAAGGCATTGATTTTAGAAATCCAGAGATCATTAGTTGCAACCGGGAAATAGAAAAAAACATTGATTAGACACCCAGTACACTTATTTATCCTTAGGCCTTTTTATAAGAGGGTCCCGGAGCCTCAACCGAAACAACAGCATGAAAGAGGACATATGGCATCCTTTTGAATAATAGATTACAGGAAAGGCATTGATTTTAGAAACCCAGAGATAATTAGTTGCAACCGTGAAATAGAAAAAAACATTGATTAGACACCCAGTACACTTATTTATCCTTAGGCCTTTTTATAAGAGGGTCCCGGAGCCTCAACCGAAACAACAGCATGAAAGAGGACATATGGCATCCTTTTGAATAATAGATTACAGGAAAGGCATTGATTTTAGAAACACAGAGATAATTAGTTGCAACCGGGAAATCTAAAAAAACATTGAATAGACAACCAGTACACTTCTTTTTCCATAGGCCTTTTTAGCAGAGGCTCCAGGACCCTCAACAAAAACAAGAGCAGGGAGCTGGGCATAGAAGTAAAATGGAGTGTGACAATAATAATGTGAAGGGGAAGATTGCGGAGTTGTGGCATTTTAATTTTGTTATCGTGGGAAGTACTTGCAATGACCTTGCTCTGGTGAATCCATATCGCAAATGTGTTTTTTAAGGCACTGTTTGTCTATTTTTTGAATATCAGCATTTGGTAAATGAAGCTCAACTTAAGGCTGGTGAGAACCGACCTTTCTTCTGGCTGTTTGCAAATGTTGTGGCTCTGGACAAACATGTGAATAAGGGGCCATCAGCCATATTCTGCACCCAACCCCTTTGATGATTGACGATAAACATGTGTCACCTGCAAGCAGAGCTCGTTACTTCTGTCTAAATCATCTTACTGGTATGGACAGGCCACTATTTCCCACAGCAAGTCCGAAGCTTGAACTACAAGATTGTCTTGAGTATGGTAGGAAACCAAAGTTTATTTAATTCTGTACTATCACCACAAAAGCTGAACTTCTTAAAGCAAGGAAAATGCCAGCAATTTCATGTGCTTATGGATGACAAGGACGTCCTGTCCTGTGGTGCACAGAGATGGAGAGGATTTTGGGCCTCCCTGTACACTACCAAGATGTCTCCAACATCACCAGAAACACAAGACAGCGAATCTTGGGAAGTTCCTGGAGTGTTCTGGTAGCCATCTCTTTGCGCCCCGAAAGGAATACTTTATCAGTGTTTTTGTATACATCCGACAACAGCTTCGGAGACTGTGGTGACGCACATGTTATTTACTGTTGTTCCAGCTGTGGCAATATCAATTGGCATTAAAAAGGTAAGATTTGGAGACTAGTGACACACACTTTTTGCACGCTGTGGCAATTGCAATTTGCATTAAAAAGAATCTGCTAACAACCACTACCTAGGACCACACCTGACTCCTGAAGTCATGCTTCAGTTAGTAACTCAAGTTAAATTATTATTTTTTTATTTTTTATTATGCTCAGCAGATTCAAAACATACCATTCTTCTAGTCATATCACACGACACGTCAAAATGCTGCATGGAAAATGGCAGTGTGCAAAGTCATAATCTTAGTGAACCTATAAGTGCATTAAATTTTCTAAAATAAACAAAAATATCGAGAAAAAAAAAAAAAAAAGGAAAGAGGACATATGGCATCCTTTTGAACAATAGATTAAATTTAAGGCATTGATTTGAGAAACCCAGAGATAATTTGTTGCAACCGGGAAATCTAAAAAAACCTTGATTAGACACCCAGTACACTTATTTATCCTTAGGCCTTATTAGCAGAGGCTCCAGGACCATCAACAAAACCAGCAGCAGGAAAGAGGACATATGGCATCCTTTTGAAAAATAGATTTCTGCAATGGCATTGATTTTAGAAACCCGGGGATAATTTGTTTCAACCGGGAAATCTAAAAAAACATTGATTAGACACCCAGTACACATATTTATCCTTAGTCCTTTTTAGCAGAGGCTCCAGGACCCTCAACAAAACCGGCAGCAGGAAAGAGGACATATGGCATCCTTTTGAAAAATAGATTTCTGGAAAGGCATTGATTTTAGAAACCCGGGGATAATTTGTTTCAACCGGGAAATCTAAAAAAACATTGATTAGACACCCAGTACACATATTTATCCTTAGGACTTTTTAGCAGAGGCTCCAGGACCCTCAACAGAAACAACAGCATGAAAGAGGACATATGGCATCCTTGTGAACAATTGATTACAGTTAAGGCATTGATTTTAGAATCCCAGAGATCATTTATATGAACCGGGAAATAGAAAAAAACATTGATTGGACACCCAGTACACTTCTTTATCCTTAGGCCTTTTTATAAGAGGCTCCCGGAGCCTCAACAGAAACAACAGCATGAAAGAGGACATATGGCATCCTTTTGAATAATAGATTACATGAAAGGCATTGATTTTAGAAACCCGGGGATAATTTGTTGCAACCGTGAAATCTAAAAAAACATAGATTAGACACCCAGTACACTTCTTTATTCTTAGGCCTTTTTATAAGAGGGTCCCAGAGCCTCAACAGAAACAACAGCATGAAAGAGGACATATGGCATCCTTTTGAATAATAGATTACAGGAAAGGCATTGATTTTAGAAACCCGGGGATAATTTGTTGCAACCGTGAAATCTAAAAAAACATACATTAGACACCCAGTACACTTCTTTATCCTTAGGCCTTTTTATAAGAGGCTCCCGGAGCCTCAACAGAAACAACAGCATGAAAGAGGACATATGGCATCCTTGTGAATAATAGATTACAGGAAAGGCATTGATTTTAGAAACACAGAGATAATTAGTTGCAACCGGGAAATCTAAAAGAACATTGATTAGACACCCAGTACACTTATTTATCCTTAGGCCATTTTAGCAGAGGCTCCAGGACCCTCAACAAAACCAGCAGCAGGAAAGAGGACATATGGCATCCTTTTGAAAATTAGATTACAGGAAAGACATTGATTTTAGAAACCCGGAGATAATTTGTTGCAACCGGGAATTTGAATCAAACAAATGATTCGATGGACACCCAGTACACTTCTTTCTCCTTAGGCCTTTTTATAAGAGGGTCCCGTAGCCTCAACAGAAACAACAGCATGAAAGAGGACATATGGCATCCTTGTGAATAATAGATTACAGGAAAGGCATTGATTTTAGAAACACAGAGATAATTAGTTGCAACCGGGAAATCTAAAAGAACATTGATTAGACACCCAGTACACTTATTTATCCTTAGGCCTTTTTAGCAGAGGCTCCAGGACCCTCAACAAAACCAGCAGCAGGAAAGAGGACATATGGTATCCTTTTGAAAATTAGATTACAGGAAAGGCATTGATTTTAGAAACCCGGAGATAATTTGTTGCAACCGGGAATTTGAATCAAACAAATGATTCGATGGACACCCAGTACACTTCTTTCTCCTTAGGCCTTTTTATAAGAGGGTCCAGGACCCTCAAAAAAAAACACCAGCAGGAAAGAGGACGTATGGCATCCTTTTGAACAATAGAGTACAGGTAAAGCATTGATTTTACAAACCCAGAGATAATTTTGGTCAAATGTGAAATAGAAAAAAAAATTGAGTGGTTACCCAGTACACCTCTTTCTCCTTAGGCCTTTTTATAAGAGGGTCCAGGACCCTCAAACAAAATACCAGCAGGAAAGAGAACATATGGCATCCTTTTGAACAATAGAGTACTGGGACGGCATTGATTTTAGAAACCTACAGATAATTGTTTGGAAAAGTGAAATAGCCCCAAAAACCATGCTTGGACTCCCACTCCAGGTCGTTCTCCTTCAGCCTTTTTATAAGAGGGTCCAGCACCCTCAACAGAAACAACTGCAGGAAACACCACCACATATGCCATCCTTTTGCACAAGCGAGTACAGGTATGGCATCCATTTTAGAAACCCAGAGATAATTGAGAGGAACATTTTTCTAAAAATTTGATGGGGCACCCATTACAGGTTGTTCTCCTTCAGCCTTTTTATACCATGGGCCACGACCCGCAACAGGCACAACAGCATGAAACACCACATATGCCACCCTTTTGCACAATAGAGTACAGGTATGGCATAGATGGAACACGGAGATAATTTAGAGCAACCAAGAGACGGATAAAGATGCTTGGTTGGTCCTCCTCCTTCAAATTTGTGGCATTTTGCGTTCAATTTAATGGTCCACCAGATATGAGTGGTGTGCTAAGTTGTACTATTCGTAACAGTTTAATCACTAGTGTTATGTGCCTTATTTTTTTTATTTGAGTTTTGTACCCACAGAGCTGCAGCAGAGGCCAGAAAAATTAGGAATGTACAAATGACTGAAAAATTTGGGTATTGTTGTAGCAACCGCTGTAGCAGCGGCCAGAAAAATTGATGTGTGTAAAACATTTATAAAGTGCCCTAAAAGCTTGTGGCTTGAACACTAGTTGTTGGCGGATAAGTCAAGCAAGTCCTCCGGCTTTATAACAAAAAAAAAAAAAGGCCAGCCTGTGTACCAGTTGTAGCCCAAGCCAGCTCATCTCAGCATCCTGCCTTTTTTATTCAAATGTATCGCCCAATGTCAGTCCCTTCGGGATCCAGCCCTCATTCGTTTTTATAAAAGTGAGATAGTCAAGGCTTTTTTGACCTAGGCAACTTCTCTTCTCAGTGACAAAAGCTCCTGCTGCACTGAAAGTCCTTTCGGACAGGACACTTGAAGTGGGGCAGGCCAGAAGTTCCATTGCAATTTGGGATAGCTCAGGCCACAAGTCCAGCTGGACACCCAGTAGTCAAGGGGTCCATCGCTCCTGAGAGTGTCGAGATCCGCAGTTAAAGTTAGATAGTCTGCTACCTGTCGGTTGAGTCTTTCTCTAAGGCTGGATCCCGAAAGGTTCTGATGGTGCATGGGAGTTAAAAAGGTACGCATGTTCTCCATCAACAAGACATCAGGAAAGCGTCCTGTCCTTGCCGCCGTGGTCGTGGGAGGAGGAGGATTAATTTCATCTCTTTCCCTGTTACATTCCCGTGGTGCTGTGACATCACCCTTATACGCTGTGTAAAGCATAGTTTTTAATTTATTCTTAAAATGCTCCATCCTTTCCGACTTGCGGGAATTTGGTAACATTTCAGGCACTTTACGCTTGTACCGGTGGTGGAGGAGCATGGACACCCAGTACAGGTCGTTCTCCTTCAGCTTTTTTATACGAGGGTCCCTCAACAGGCACGACAGCATGAAAGAACCCATTTGAACAAGGTTGGATGCCGAGCTAATCATGTCCCGTTCCTCCTCCTCACTGATCTCACTGATGGTATCTTCTTCCCCCCAGCCACGTACAACACCACGGGTACCAGAGAGGTGACAACAACGAGCACCCTGGGATGCCTGTTGTGCTCGGTCTTCCTCCTCCTCCTCAAAGCCACATTCCTGCTCTGACTCCTCTTCCTCACAATCCTCTTCCTGCGTTGCCGCAGGTCCAGCAAGCGATGCTGATTCGGCTGTTTGTGGGGGTGATGGACACCACAACTCTTCCTCTTCCTCTTCACGCTCATCTACTGCCTGATCCAGCACTCTTTGCAGGGCACGCTCCAGGAAGAAAACAAATGGTATGATGTCGCTGATGGTGCCTTCGGTGCGACTGACAAGGTTTGTCACCTCCTCAAAAGGATGCATGAGCCTACAGGCATTGCGCATGAGCATCCAGTAATTTGGAAAAAATATCCCCAGCTCCCCAAAGACTGGCCTAGCACCCCGGTCATACAAATACTCATTAACAGCTTTTTCTTGTTGTAGCAGGTGGTCAAACATTAGGAGTGTTGAATTCCACTGTGTCGGGCTGTCGCAAATCAAGCGCCTCACTGGCAGGTTGTTTCGACGCTGGATATCGGACAAGTGCGCCATGGCCGTGTAGGAATGCCTGAAATGGCCACACACCTTCCTGGCCTGCTTCAGGACGTCCTGTAAGCCTGGGTACTTATGGACAAATCGTTGTACAATTAGATTACACACATGTGCCATGCACGGCACATGTGTCAACTTGCCCAATTTCAATGCCACCACCAAATTACTTCCATTGTCAGAAACAACCTTGCCAATCTCCAGTTGGTGCAGAGTCAGCCACTGATCCACCTGTGCGTTCAGGGCGGTCAGGAGTGCTGGTGCGGTGTGACTCTCCGCTTTCAGGCAAGTCAACCCCAAGACGGCGTGATACTGCCGTACCCGGGATGTAGCATAGTACCTGGGGAGCTGGGGGGGTGCCATAGATGTGGAGCAAGATGCAGAAGTTGAAGAGGACTCAGCCGAGGAAGAGGTTATGGAAGAGGATGGAGTAGGAGGAGTAGAGGAGGTAGCAGCAGGCCTGCCTGCAAGTCGTGGCGGTGTCACCAACTCTTCTGCAGAGCCACGCATTCCATGCTTGTCAGAAGTCAGCAGGTTTACCCAATGCGCAGTGTAGGTGATATACCTGCCCTGACCATGCTTTGCAGACCAGCTATCCGTGGTCATATGGACCCTTGCCCCAACGCTGTGTGCCAGACATGCCATAACTTCCTTTCGAACAACAGAGTACAGGTTTGGGATTGCCTTTTGTGAAAATAAATTTCTGTCAGGTACCTTCCACTGCGGTGTCCCAATAGATACAAATTTTTTGAAAGCATCAGACTCCACCAGCTTGTATGGTAAAAGCTGGTGGGCTAAGAGTTCAGACAAGCCAGCTGTCAGACGCTGGGCAAGGGGGTGACTTTGAGAAATTGGCTTCTTACGCTCAAACATGTCCTTGACAGACACCTGACTGTGGGCAGATGACCAGGAACTGCTACGTAAGAGAGACTGAGTGGAGGATGGTTGAGAGGGGGCAAGGAGGACAGCACTGGTTGACGTGGCTGAAGATGCTGGAGCAGGAGGAGGAGGGCGGCTTTCACTTTGTGTGCTGCTTCTACTCATGTGTTCTTCCCATCGGCGTTTGTGATGGGAGACCATGTGCCTTCGCAAAGCAGTTGTACCTAGGTGGGTGTTGGACTTCCCACGACTCAGTTTCTTTTGGCACAGGTTGCAAATGGCATCGCTGTTGTCAGAGGCAGACACACAAAAAAAATGCCACACTGCTGAGCTCTGCGATGACGGCATTCTGGTGGTGGCAACAGCATGCGTTGATGGGCGTCGGCGTGCTGTCTGGCTGACCCCTGGTGACGATGCATGCTGTCTGACTGTGCCACTAGCTCCTTGAGACGACCTCCCCATGCTTCCAAATCGTCTCCTCCTCCTCTCTGTCTCCCCGTCTGAACTTTCCCCCTCTTCTTCTTCTCTTCTAGCAGGCACCCACGTGACATCCACCGACACATCATCATCAACCGCTTCACTTGTATCTGAAACATCAAGAAAGGAAGCAGCAGCTGGTACAACATCATCATCATCACACCGTACCTCCATGTCGGTAATGCTGCCTGACTGAGACTGATCACTATTATCTACATCCTCTGTCAATGATGGTTGCGCATCACTCATTTCTTCCAAATGATGTGTCAATAACTCCTGTGACAGATCAAGTGAAGCGACTGTGGTGTTAGTGTTGGTGGTGGCGACAGGCGGGGGAGTGGCACTGGTCACTTGAGACCTGCCCAAAGCACAGCTGGACTTAGATGGTGCGTCAAGGTTAGGAGGACTAGCAGCGGAAGCTGAAGAAGATTAGGTGTCCTGTGTTAGCCATTCAACTAGGTCCTCCTCAGAAGTTTTCGCGTCCCCCCTGGCACCCGGCGTCTGAACAATGTGCATATTTGTAGGGTCTAAAGGAATCACAGCACCACGACCACGACCACAGAACTTGCGGGCTGGCCTGCCTCTGCCTGTCATTTTTTTAAAAATGGACACTAACAATACTATTACACCAATTGAGTGGTGGCACTGTGAAAGTGGGCAAAGTATACGCTGTGAGACTGACAACAACAAAAAAGACAGATGTTTTAAAAATCACAAATTGTTAATTTTTTTAAATATTACAAGTACTGTGACAACAAATATGATTGTTTGGCACTAGTTGGCAAATGGGCCTGTCTGGCACACACGCTGGGAGAAAGGAAACTGCAATTCAATGGCACTAGGAGACTGAAGAATCACAGTCAAAACAGTTATGATTAACAAAAATTCCAATTCTGTTACAATAAATATGATTGGTGGCACTAATTGGCTAGTTGGGCCTGGCACACAGGCAGGCAGGCAGGAGGAAAATGCAATTCAAGGGCACTAGTAGACTGCAGATTGACAGTCAAAACAGTAATGACTGACAAATTTTGGAATACTGTTAAAAGAAATATGATTGCTGGCACTAATTGGATAGTTGGGCCTGGCACACAGGCTGGCAGGCAGTAGAAAAGTGCAATTCAATGGCACGAGCAAACTGAGGATTAAGATCAACAATCAATTTTTTTTTAATTTTAATTAGTAACTATACTGTGACAACAATTATGATTGGTGTAAATAGTTGGCAAGACGGCCTGGCACAAAAGGCTGGCAGGCAGGACGTAAATTCAATTCAAGGACACTAGGAGACTGAATACTGACAGTCAAAACAGTGATGATTGACAATTTTTTAAATACTGTTAAAAGAAATATGATTGCTGGCAATAATTGGCTAGGTGGGCCTGGCACACAGCAGGCTGCAAGGCAGGAGGAAAGTGCAATTCAATGGCACAAGCAAACTGAGGATTCACAACAACTATTACCAAAAATTTTAATTTTTAATTATTAAGAATACTGTGACAACAAATATGATTGGTGTAAATATTTTTCAAGTAGGCCTGGCACACAGGCTTGGAAAGCAGTAGAAAAGTGCAATTATATGGCACGAGCAAACTGAGAATTAAGATCATCAACAATCAAGAATGTTTTAATTTTAATTAGTAACTATACTGTGACAACAATTATGATTGGTGTAAATAGTTGGCAAGACGGCCTGGCACAAAAGGCTGGCAGGCAGGAGGTAAATGCAATTCAAGGACTCTAGGAGACTGAATACTGACAGTCAAAACAGTGATGATTGACAATTTTTGAAATACTGTTAAAAGAAATATGATTGCTGGCAATAATTGGATAGGTGGGCCTGGCACACAGCAGGCTGCAAGGCAGGAGGAAAGTGCAATTCAATGGCACAAGCAAACTGAGGATTCACAACAACTATTACCAAAAATTTAAATTTTTAATTATTAAGAATACTGTGACAACAAATATGATTGGTGTAAATATTTTTCAAGTAGGCCTGGCACACAGGCTTGGAAGGCAGTAGAAAAGTGCAATTCTAGGGCATGAGGAAACTGAGGATTAAGATCAACAATCAAGATTTTTTTAATTTTAATTAGTAACTATACTGTGACAACAATTATGATTGGTGTAAATATTTGGCAAGACGGCCTGGCACAAAAGGCTGGCAGGCAGGAGGTAAATGCAATTCAAGGACACTAGGAGACTGAATACTGACAGTCAAAACAGTGATCATTGACAATTTTTGCAATACTGTTAAAAGAAATATGATTGCTGGCAATAATTGGCTAGGTGGGCCTGGCACACAGCAGGTTGCAAGGCAGGAGGAAAGTGCAATTCAATGGCACCAGCAAACTGAGGATTCACAACAACTATTACCAAAAATTTTAATTTTTAATTATTAAGAATACTGTGACAACAAATATGATTGGTGTAAATATTTTTCAAGTAGGCCTGGCACACAGGCTTGGAAGGCAGTAGAAAAGTGCAATTCTAGGGCATGAGCAAACTGAGAATTAAGATCATCAACAATCAAGAATTTTTTAATTTTAATTAGTAACTATACTGTGACAACAATTATGATTGGTGTAAATAGTTGGCAAGACGGCCTGGCACAAAAGGCTGGCAGGCAGGAGGTAAATGCAATTCAAGGACTCTAGGAGACTGAATACTGACAGTCAAAACAGTGATGATTGACAATTTTTTCAATACTGTTAAAAGAAATATGATTGCTGGCAATAATTGGCTAGGTGGGCCTGTCACACAGCAGGCTGCAAGGCAGGAGGAAAGTGCAATTCAATGGCACCAGCAAACTGAGGATTCACAACAACTATTACCAAAAATTTAAATTTTTAATTATTAAGAATACTGTGACAACAAATATGATTGGTGTAAATATTTTTCAAGTAGGCCTGGCACACAGGCTTGGAAGGCAATAGAAAAGTGCAATTCTAGGGCATGAGCAAACTGAGGATTAAGATCAACAATCAAGAATTTTTTTATTTTAATTAGTAACTATACTGTGACAACAATTATGATTGGTGTAAATATTTGGCAAGACGGCCTGGCACAAAAGGCTGGCAGGCAGGAGGTAAATGCAATTCAAGGACACTAGGAGACTGAATACTGACAGTCAAAACAGTGATGATTGACAATTTTTGCAATACTGTTAAAAGAAATATGATTGCTGGCAATAATTGGCTAGGTGGGCCTGGCACACAGCAGGCTGCAAGGCAGGAGGAAAGTGCAATTCAATGGCACAAGCAAACTGAGGATTCACAACTATTACCAAAAATTTTAATTTTTAATTATTAAGAATACTGTGACAACAAATATGATTAGTGTAAATATTTTTCAAGTAGGCCTGGCACACAGGCTTGGAAGGCAGTAGAAAAGTGCAATTCTAGGGCATGAGGAAACTGAGGATTAAGATCAACAATCAAGATTTTTTTAATTTTAATTAGTAACTATACTGTGACAACAATTATGATTGGTGTAAATATTTGGCAAGACGGCCTGGCACAAAAGGCTGGCAGGCAGGAGGTAAATGCAATTCAAGGACACTAGGAGACTGAATACTGACAGTCAAAACAGTGATCATTGACAATTTTTGCAATACTGTTAAAAGAAATATGATTGCTGGCAATAATTGGCTAGGTGGGCCTGGCACACAGCAGGTTGCAAGGCAGGAGGAAAGTGCAATTCAATGGCACCAGCAAACTGAGGATTCACAACAACTATTACCAAAAATTTAAATTTTTAATTATTAAGAATACTGTGACAACAAATATGATTGGTGTAAATATTTTTCAAGTAGGCCTGGCACACAGGCTTGGAAGGCAGTAGAAAAGTGCAATTCTAGGGCATGAGCAAACTGAGAATTAAGATCATCAACAATCAAGAATTTTTTAATTTTAATTAGTAACTATACTGTGACAACAATTATGATTGGTGTAAATAGTTGGCAAGACGGCCTGGCACAAAAGGCTGGCAGGCAGGAGGTAAATGCAATTCAAGGACTCTAGGAGACTGAATACTGACAGTCAAAACAGTGATGATTGACAATTTTTTCAATACTGTTAAAAGAAATATGATTGCTGGCAATAATTGGCTAGGTGGGCCTGTCACACAGCAGGCTGCAAGGTAGGAGGAAAGTGCAATTCAATGGCACCAGCAAACTGAGGATTCACAACAACTATTACCAAAAATTTAAATTTTTAATTATTAAGAATACTGTGACAACAAATATGATTGGTGTAAATATTTTTCAAGTAGGCCTGGCACACAGGCTTGGAAGGCAATAGAAAAGTGCAATTCTAGGGCATGAGCAAACTGAGGATTAAGATCAACAATCAAGAATTTTTTTATTTTAATTAGTAACTATTCTGTGGCAACAATTATGATTGGTGTAAATATTTGGCAAGACGGCCTGGCACAAAAGGCTGGCAGGCAGGAGGTAAATGCAATTCAAGGACACTAGGAGACTGAATACTGACAGTCAAAACAGTGATGATTGACAATTTTTGCAATACTGTTAAAAGAAATATGATTGCTGGCAATAATTGGCTAGGTTGGCCTGGCACACAGCAGGCTGCAAGGCAGGAGGAAAGTGCAATTCAATGGCACCAGCAAACTGAGGATTCACAACTATTACCAAAAATTTTAATTTTTAATTATTAAGAATACTGTGACAACAAATATTATTGGTGTAAATATTTTTCAAGTAGGCCTGGCACACAGGCTTGGAAGGCAGTAGAAAAGTGCAATTCTAGGGCACGAGCAAACTGAGGATTAAGATCAACAATCAAGAATTTTTTAATTTTAATTAGTAACTATACTGTGACAACAATTATGATTGGTGTAAATAGTTGGCAAGACGGCCTGGCACAAAAGGCTGGCAGGCAGGAGGTAAATGCAATTCAAGGACACTAGGAGACTGAATACTGACAGTCAAAACAGTGATGATTGACCATTTTTGCAATACTGTTAAAAGAAATATGATATCTCGCAATAATTGGCTAGGTGGGCCTGGCACACAGCAAGCTGCAAGGCAGGAGGAAAGTGCAATTCAATGGCACCAGCAAACTGAGGATTCACAACAACTATTACCAAATATTTTTCAAGTAGGCCTGGCACACAGGCTTGGAAGGCAGTAGAAAAGTGCAATTCTAGGGCATGAGCAAACTGAGGATTAAGATCAACAATCAAGAATTTTTTTATTTTAATTAGTAACTATACTGTGACAACAATTATGATTGGTGTAAATATTTGGCAAGACGGCCTGGCACAAAAGGCTGGCAGGCAGGAGGTAAATGCAATTCAAGGACACTAGGAGACTGAATACTGACAGTCAAAACAGTGATGATTGACAATTTTTGCAATACTGTTAAAAGAAATATGATTGCTGGCAATAATTGGCTAGGTGGGCCTGGCACACAGCAGGCTGCAAGGCAGGAGGAAAGTGCAATTCAATGGCACCAGCAAACTGAGGATTCACAACTATTACCAAAAATTTTAATTTTTAATTATTAAGAATACTGTGACAACAAATATTATTGGTGTAAATATTTTTCAAGTAGGCCTGGCACACAGGCTTGGAAGGCAGTAGAAAAGTGCAATTCTAGGGCACGAGCAAACTGAGGATTAAGATCAACAATCAAGAATTTTTTAATTTTAATTAGTAACTATACTGTGACAACAATTATGATTGGTGTAAATATTTGGCAAGACGGCCTGGCACAAAAGGCTGGCAGGCAGGAGGTAAATGCAATTCAAGGACACTAGGAGACTGAATACTGACAGTCAAAACAGTGATGATTGACAATTTTTGCAATACTGTTAAAAGAAATATGATTGCTGGCAATAATTGGCTAGGTGGGCCTGGCACACAGCAGGCTGCAAGGCAGGAGGAAAGTGCAATTCAATGGCACCAGCAAACTGAGGATTCACAACTATTACCAAAAATTTTAATTTTTAATTATTAAGAATACTGTTACAACAAATATTATTGGTGTAAATATTTTTCAAGTAGGCCTGGCACACAGGCTTGGAAGGCAGTAGAAAAGTGCAATTCTAGGGCACGAGCAAACTGAGGATTAAGATCAACAATCAAGAATTTTTTAATTTTAATTAGTAACTATACTGTGACAACAATTATGATTGGTGTAAATAGTTGGCAAGACGGCCTGGCACAAAAGGCTGGCAGGCAGGAGGTAAATGCAATTCAAGGACACTAGGAGACTGAATACTGACAGTCAAAACAGTGATGATTGACCATTTTTGCAATACTGTTAAAAGAAATATGATATCTGGCAATAATTGGCTAGGTGGGCCTGGCACACAGCAAGCTGCAAGGCAGGAGGAAAGTGCAATTCAATGGCACCAGCAAACTGAGGATTCACAACAACTATTACCAAAAATTTTAATTTTTAATTATTAAGAATACTGTGACAACAAATATGATTGGTGTAAATATTTTTCAAGTAGGCCTGGCACATAGGCTTGGAAGGCAGTAGAAAAGTGCAATTCTATGGCACGAGCAAACTGAGGATTAAGATCAACAATCAATTTTTTTTTTAATTTTAATTAGTAACTATACTGTCTGTGACAACAATTATGATTGGGGTAAATAGTTGGCTAGACGGCCTGGCACAAAAGGCTGGCAGGCAGGAGGTAAATGCAATTCAATGGCACTAGGAGACTGAATATTTGCAGTCCAAAAAATTATGATTTTTATTTTTTTATATACTGTTACAAGAATTATGATTGGTACCACTAATTGGCTAGTTGGGCCTGGCACACAGGCTGGCAGATATGAGTCGTGGATGGTAGGTAGGGCAACAATTTAACACAGTATGCTGTGTAAGTGACAAAAACACAGGCCTAATAGAAAATTAAGTTAGATTACACTAGCAAAATATTTAAAAATTTTAGATTTGAATATTAATATTATGTTAAGAAGTGCAATGCACATATGAGTGGTCGCACTGGCTGGCTGCTACGTAGGGCAGCAATTAACAACAGTATGCTGTGTAAGTCAGATAGACAGTTAGACACAGGCCTGATAGAAAATAAAATTAGATTACACTAGCATAATGATTTAAAGACTTTTTTGGGGAATTTAAAGAAAAAGGTTAAGCACATACATATGAGTCGTGGCTAATAGCCTTGGAAGGGCAGCTATTAAAAACAGTAGGCTCTGTAAGTCACATACACACACCCCTGATAGAAAATACTATTAGATTACACTAGAAAAATGATTTAAATTATTTTTTTTGGGGGGGGAATTAAAAAAGGTTAAACACATATGAGTCGTGGCTCATAGACTAGGGAGGGCAGCAAGTAAACACAGTAGGCTCTGTATTATGTCAGCAAAACACACAGGCCTGATAGAAAATTATATTAGATTACACCATCAAACAAATTTAAACTTTTTTTTTTTTATATTTAAATTAAGGTGAAGAAGATATGAATGCTGGGTGGCTGCCTGGCACAGACCAATTAACCAAAAGACTGAAAAAAAATGAGGTATATTAATGCTGAGTGAGCCTGACAGACACAGGCCTGATAGTAAGTGTAATTAGATTACACTAGCAAAATAATTTTTTTTTTTTTTTTTTTTTACATTTAAAATAATGTTATAAACGGATATTAACACTGGTGGCTGGCACAGAGCAATGAACCAGAGTATATGCTGTGTGACACAGGCCTGATAGAAAATGAAAAAAAATTACACTAGCAAAATAATTAAATTTTTTGGTTAGTTAAATTTAAACTAATGTTGTTAGGGAGATATCAGTGGTGGCAGTAATCACAGCATATGCTGTGAGCCTTAAACACACAGCCTGAAAGCCAGGCAAATGCTAATAAAAAAAAAACGAAAAACAAAAACAAAAAACGGCACAAAATATAGCCCTAAAAAGGGCTTTTTGGGGTGCTGTGCTTGCAGCAGAGATGAGTGGAGTCCTTCTGGACTGTAAATACACTAGCCTAGCTATGTTTTTCCTATTAATGTCAGGAGCAAAAACACAACACGTCCTCTCATTAAGAAAGCAAGGTCGTTATGAGTCTAAAATGGCGGATTCCAAGTAGCTGGGAGGGTCTGTGAGGGAGTGTCTGATGTTGATTAGCTCTAATGTGTCAGACGGCTGTGACATAAAGGGTCAAAGTTTCCTCAATGATGACGCATAGGGGCGGATCAAACATCGCCATGTGTTCGTCCACAAACGCGAACGCGAACAAGCTATGTTCGCTGTGAACCGTTCGCGGGCGAACAGTTCGGGACATCACTATTCATAATCAGACTTATAATACTGAAGTAGGTTGCTGACACATTATTGTTACTAACCTTGGTCCAGTTTGTTGGACAAAGCACATTATGCACACAACTATCAATAGTGATTAAATTACATGCATCTGAAGAGAAAACCTAAGAGTGTTTTTTAATAAAGTGTTTCAAGTTTTATTTTGTTATTTGTGTATGATAAAAGTTATGTTTTAATTTGCACTACCTCCCCCTCCACCGCAAGTGGTATTCAGTCTGTCTAGTCCACTCAGAAGCACATAAGACTCTTATGCATAAACGTCATTTCTGCAACTGAACCCACTGAGTGCTGTTCTTGTAGTCTTTTTTGAGGATTAGGTTTTCTTATCCTTTTCTCAAATTATTTTTTGCAATTGATATTTACTACATAGCACCATACTTAATCCATTATATTATTAGTGGTCTGGATAGGATAAGTCACGGAAGGGTTAATGTTATCTGTAGTGCCATTGGTTCCATTACTTTTTGAAATGTGTTATGTATTTATTAATTACAAGACTATCTCTTTTTAATAAAAAAAGTGATAGTGCCTGGAATGTATAAATAAATCTAGGCAGCGAGACCATCTTAATTAGGTGTATTCTACCTGAAAGCGATAAGGGTAGCTTCATCCAATTCTCTATGTCTTTCTTGAGGGACAGAATCATTGGTGGAAAATTTAACCTATACCACGTATTTGAGCCCCGTGCAAATTTCAACCCCAAATACATAATATGTTCTTTTGCCTCCTTAAAAGGTATTGGTGGTGAGTTCCTATGCTTGATTATTACTACTAAACCTGTGAAGGCTTGAAATGTGTCTAGTATGTTGATAATTAAAGGTAGGTTAATTCGCAAATTTGGGGTAAAAATAAGAAGGTCATCCGCATATATTGCTTGTTGAATTTTATACTGCCCAATATCAATTCCCTCAAGTTTATTCCTAAAATATATGGCCAATGGTTCTAAAGATAAATCAAAAAGAAGAGGTGAGATAGGACACCCTTGTCTTGTCTCACGCTGTAAGGTAAATTTATCTGATATAGTAGAATTAAAAACTAATGCTGCTAGGGGGAAGGAATATAATAATGAAATAATAGTAAAAAAATTACCTTTAATTCCAAAATTCCTAATAGTCGTAAACATATGAGCAGGGAATCAAAGGCTTTTTGTGTATCTAAAGATATAACGGCTGCATCATCTCCTGAAAAAGTTTCTGCCTTCCCCACCACTTCACAATAGTTTATCGCTATTTCCAATTTCCTGATGTTACTCACTAATATCCTTCCTTTAATGAATTTGGAGTCTATTAGCCAGGATATGTGTTAGAATTTTATAATCCACGTTAAGGAGAGAAATGGGCCTATAAGAGTCCATTAGTTTCAAATCTTTCCCCTGTTTGGGGATCAAAATTATTCTGGATTCAGTGAAATATTTGGATGGGGATTTTCCTTCTAGGAAAAAAGAATTGTATACCTTATTTAATACAGGAATCATTTTATCATCAATAATTTGGAATAGTTCTCCTGGTAGATGATCTGGACCTGGGGCCTTGTTAAGCTTCAACTTTTTTTTTTTTTAAATATCTTTTTATTAAAGAGAATCTCACTACTCATCCCACATTGACTTCAAGAAGAAAAAGCCATCAATTTTACCAGTTTTAACTGCCGAGTATTCCTCAAGCTCTAACAGATCCGCCACCTTATTTTTCCACTGTGTCAGGGTCGGGATGACTTTTGATTTCCATGTTTTTGCTATAAGTATCCAAACGCTATTGGAAAAAATCTTTAATGAGGGTATTAAGTATTTAAAGGGAAGTCTCACTGACTTATTGAGAAGCCATATTTGGGGGTCTGGGGGAATGGATACCTTCAATATGAATTAAATCTCCCGTATAACATCATACCAAAAGTGATTAATTTGAGCACCACCACCCAAAAGTGATTAATTTGTGTCCCATACCGCTTCCTACATGCCCGCACCTCCAGCACCTATTGATAACTTTGGGAAATAAACGGTGCATTTTTCTAGGAGTAAATTACCAACAATGAAGTATCTTAAAATTAATTTCCAAGACTGAAGCTGATGTGGAGGCTTTTCTAGTATTAGAAAACATATTAAAAGCTGTCTGCGGAAGGATGATTGTGCCCAATTCTCTTTTCCACATATCTATTGAGTATGGCTAATTGCCTGGAGGAGGCAAAAGAAAGAGAGTGCTTCATAGGTGAACTAGATAGGTAAAGTTTTTCAAGGTTTGTAGTGCGATGGGTCAGATTTCAAGAATCTGTGCAGTCTCCTATAAGAAAACCAGTTTCTGGCCCATTCAAATCCTTTATCAACCAGTTGTTCTTGTGTGCATATGGAGTCGTTTGAGGAAATGTGATGTGCAAGTATATCAGAAGCCATCGATGTTGAGGCAGTCTGAGCAATAAATGAGGTTAGCAAGAAATCGAAGTTATGAACCAGAGAGGTCAGCGGGCCCGGGCTAGAGGAAAGACAGGGATAGCATTTAGAAGATAAGTCCCAAAGTGTTGTGGTTTCTCTTGTAATCGGGTTAGAAATAAGTTTGGTTCTCCTGGAGAAGCCAGGGCTTCAGCAAAGGCTATCGAGAATGAGTTCTAAAGTGATATCCTCCTCCAACCGGACCCACCTCCTCTGCATCCCCCCGTCCTCCAATCCAATATCCTCTGTAAAAATATGCCATATCTGTAAGCCTCTAAGTCAGGCAATCCCAGCCCACCTAGGGAACTGGGAAGGGACATGGTTATTCTATTAATCCTGGGTGATTTCCTCTGCCATACATATGAGCTGAATAATTTCTGAATCTGGGGGATATATCTAGGGGGGAGAGGAATAGGTAAAGCTTGCATGGTATACAGCAATCTTGGAAATATAGTCATTTTTAATGAATTAATGCGTCCTAGCCAAGAGAGTCTCTTGGAACCCCATGAGGAAAGGTCACGTATGATATCTGATTTATTCGGGAGGAAATACTTAATGAATATCTCATCAAAGGAGTCAGTTAAATACATTCTGAGATATATTTCATAGACCCCATTCACCACTTAAATGGACAGGTATTTTTGATTGATAAAACCGATTGTTCTGACAGGTTGAGGCCCAGCACTTCCGACTAGTTCTGGTTAATTGTGAAATTTTTCAGTCTTTTGACTGTATTAAATTCAGTCAGAATCAAGGGGATCAATTTCTCTGGTTCTGAGAGAGTGAACAGGACATCGTTGGCAAATAGGGAAAGTTTATAAACCTCATTACCTAAAGGGATACCCAAGATATTATTATTATTCCTTATTTTATTAGCCAAGGTTTCAATGACGCAGGCAAAAAGGGGAGATAAAGGACAGCCTGACGAGTACCGTTCCTAATCAAAACCGGGGGAGCTAAGGTAGCATTAACAAGAAAACTAGCGCTGGGGGACGCATAGAGCGAGAATATGCAATTTACTGAAATAGTTCCCAGACCGAAGGCGGTTAGAGAGTCTCTGAGGAAGGACCAATATTAATATGCCAAATTAAGTGTAAGTTACGTACGGTATTGTCCCTAGCCTCACGACCTGGGACAAAACCGACCTGATCATTGTGTATTAGGTGGGGGAGGAAATGATTAATGCGATTAGACATTATTTTAGCAAAGATTTTGAGATCCGTATTAATCAAAGAGATCGGGCGATAATTAGAAATTTCGATTTATTAGGTTTCAACAGAACAGAAATATGAACTAGAAGCTCAGACAAAGGGAACTAACGTTTTTCATCTGTGCTTCAAAAGTATCGTAATAAATATGGGGCCAAAATATCTTTAAATAGAGAATAGTAGGTATTGCTAAATCCATCTGGACCTGGGGTTTTGCCTGGGGGTAGGGCAGAAATAATGCCCAGGAGTTCCTCCTCTGTATAAGGGGCTTCCAATTCATTGGTTTGTTCTGGGGTTAATTTAGGAAGTTGTAATTGCGTCAAGTAATTAGTAACTTCGTCCGGATCTGGGTCATCAGTCAAGTCTCTTATGTTATATAATTTATTATAGTAATCTCGAAATACCTAAGCAATGTCCTTTCTTAAGGATCTTAACCTGCCGCAAGCATCGCAAACCCCCATAATGTAGTGTTTATTTGTCCTTCTCTTGAGCTGTCTTGCCATTAATCTTCCTTGTTTGTTTGCCCCTTCGTAGTATATCTTTTTTAGATAAACGGCTCTATTTTTAGCCTCAGTTCCTATATGAAGAAGTAGTTGACTACATTTATGTTCTAAGCTTGCTAATAGTGATGAGTTTTTTGGAAACTTTTTATGAATGTCTTGTAATTTGGCTAGGTCCTCTAGGAGGGATTTTAAATAAGCATTTTTCTGTTTGGCCCTAGCGGCTTTAATAGCAATAAGTTCGCCTCTTATAACACATTTGTGGGCATTCCATATGTGCTGGATATCGGTGTCTGGGGTATTGTTAATTTGGAAAAATTTGATTAAGGCTTTCTGTACCTGCAGAAAAGACTGGGAATCTCTAAGCAGAGATTCATATAGCTTCCAGTTTATATTAGGGAGGTATGAGGAGGGCCATCGAAGTGAACAGCTAATTTTGGCATGGTCGGACCAAGTAATAGGACAAATTTCCGTGTGTGTAATGTAAGACATAGTAGAGACATCAGTAAATAGGTAGTCGATCCTAGAGTACAAACAATGTGAGTGAGAGTAAAACGTGTAGTCTTTGGTTTCGGGATGTTAAAGTCTCCATGTGTCATGGACAGCTAATTGGGAAAGTGATACTTTAATTTGTTTTAAAGTCTTAACTGGAACTGAGGAAGTGCCCGAAGAGCAATCTAAGTTTGGATCAAAGGAAAGATTAAAATCCCCACCCAGGATCAGGCTGCCTCTAGAAAACTCAAGGATTTTTTTTACATAGCTGATGGAAAAAGGGATAGGGATCACTATTTGGAGCATAAATATTAACAAGGGTGATGGGTTTGTGAAAAAGTATACCGACTAAGATGAGATATCTACCTTTTTTGTCTTTATGGATTGATGTTTCACAGAAAGGGAGCTTTTTAATGATCAAGATCCCCACCCCATTATGTTTAGTGAAATGAGAGGAAAAGTATGCTGTGCCAATTTTTTTAAAGGAAGTCTTAGGTTCATACCCTCGGTTAAAGTGAGTCTCCTGGAGAAATATGATGTCATCACCACTCTTCCCATAATCCCTTAGAGCCATTGATCTTTTCTGTGGGACGTTAAAACCTTTCACATTGTGGGATAAGACTTTAATGTTTACTAGTGAGTCTTCCATATTTTGTTTAGGAGAATTTTATAAATGCAAGAGAGAGCTAGGGGGCCAATCATAGGATCAATAAGTACCGCAATAACAAGCATTTTACCATACCATTGAAGCAAACATTGTACATAACATTGGATAATTGCAACAACAAACAAAAACATTTGTAAACAGTAAATAACTTTAACATGTGTACTAAGTGTATTAATATAATAATACACAATACCAAGGGGGGGGGGGGGGAGAGGTGCAGCCTGTCTAGCTCTCTTGTTATGAAAGTCTTCGTGAACTTGAACAGGAAATGTCCGGGACATAACTATAAATTTAAGGCATTCGTTATATTATAATACTCAGAAGAAGTGGATGGACCCGTAGCTTGTCTAAAGAGCGTGCGTATGTGTAAAACTAGATTATCTGCTCAGAAGAAGAACTATATAAGCAAGATGTTTCTATAAATGTGGTGGAGTGAACTCCCAATTTACTTATGATAAAAGTGGAACAAGGCTATACAAACAACCCTGGGGTTTATGATAAGGGCCTGGGAGGCTCAGTCAGGACAAGTGAACAGAAAATATCTGTTAGGCGCCATAACAGTGTTTGAAGACAGAGTACACATTTTGTAAAAAAGAAGTAGAAAACTATATAAATATAAAGTAATGTAAATCTGAGAATTATATACAGTTGTACAGTATCTAGAAAAAACAGTGCAAAACATTACTTATATCACCATACTACCAGGTCTACTCCCGGATACCTTTCTTCATGATTCATTGAGTCTAAGCTTTTGAGTTGTAGGCAGAGGACAAGAAAAAGTTCTGTAGGAGTTAAAGTTCTGGAACTCAGGGGACGTCCTAAAGGATAGGTGAAATCATAACAACCTCCAGATGGACAAACAAGAGAGGAAGGAAGACAAAGTGCTACTGGTAGGATCATCAGCGAGATGCTTCACTGTCAGCAGAGCGTGGTGGACTTGTCTTCCTCCTTTTGGATTGTACTCTATGCCATTGGGATCATTGTACTCTAGCAGATGAGGATCCAGAATCTATGGGAATTGGAGCAAGGTTGAAAGCTGAGTTGGCTGGTGGCGAGAATTTTAAGTTAAGGGATCTAGAGAGTTGATCCAGGTCATTAAAGTCTTTATAGACGATCTTAGAGCCATTGTGAGAAACAATCAGCTTAAATGGGAAGCCCCAGTAATATTTAATACAATGTTCTTGGAGAATAGCTGTGATGAATTTTATCTCTCTGCGTCTTTGAATTGTATAGGGGCTCAAATCTTGGTATACTTGTAGAGATTAGCCTTGGTAGGTCAATTTTAGGAGTGGTTCTAGCTGCCTAGCAAACACCATCCTTAGCAGTGTACCATAGGAATCTTACAACCACATCTCTTGGTGGTAGAGGAGGTTTAGGAGGGGGCCGCAATGCTCTGTGGGCTCTGTCTATATCCTCAGGGAGCAAAGGTGGAGAGTTCGGTATAAAAAAAACTATCAGAAATGGTTCAATTTGATCCTGTTGGATGTCCTCAGCGATGCCACGTATACGCAGATTGTTTCTGCTGCCTCGATTGTCAAGGTCTTCAACTTTATTCTGTAATGATTGAACCATTGATTTCTGAATAGATAGTTGCTGTGTATTAGAGCTCACCAGATTATTTAAAGCATCCTGTCCCTCCTCCAAGTAGTCTATCCTCAATCCCATTTCATTCAGGTCTCTCTTTAGGTCCCTAATCTCCTCTTTGATAAATGATTTCAGAGATTCCAGGTCCGTCTTGGATGGTAAAGATGCTAATTTTGTCTGAATAGCCCAAAGGGGATCCTGAGGGTTCATTGTAGATCCTTGGCTAGTGATTGTAAGCTGAGTATCATTTAATAATGGAGCTGGACAAGTGACAGAGTCACCAGCTTGAAAATAAGTAGAGATTGATGGTGTCTGTATTGTTGTCTTAGGCTGCTTATCCATTTTCCAGCACTTTCTAGGGGACATTATATACGTGCTGCAAAATTTAGAAAAGCTAAACAGGGATTCAGCTAATTCTCAGTTAATTTTCCATCTGATCTCTTATCACTCTCACAGGCTCTGCTCACCGATTGTGAATAAAAGTAAATGATTCTGTTATGTCGTGAGCAGAGAGGATAAGGTGTGTGCTCTCTTCACTGCGTTAGTGTTGATATTATTATTATTATTATCAGGTATTTGTAGAGCGCCAACAGATTCCGCAGCACTGTAAACATAGTCGGTGTACAGGATAGCTTTTGTAGGGGTCAAATGGGTAGAGGGCCCTGCCGAGAGTTTCACTGTTGTAGTCGGCTCTTATGAAGCGATCTGTAAACAACTGGGCCCATAGGCTTACATTCTAAGGGGTTCAAGGGGAAAGCAATGGCATTAGGGAAGGTTAGTGTTGGTTGTATGCATCCCTGAATAGTAGAGTTTTTAGGGAGTGCTTGAAGCTGTAAAAACTAGGGGAGAGTCTTATGGAGTGAGGCAGGGAATTCTACAAGATGGGGGCCAGTCTGGAGAAGTCCTGTAAACGTGAATGTGAGGAAGTAACAAGAAAGGAGGAGAGGAGGTGATCCTGAGCTGATCGAAGGGGACAGGAGGGAGAGTATCTAGAGACAAGTTCTGAGATGTAGGGGGGAGCAGTGCAGTTGAGAGCTTTATATGTCAGGGTGAGGATTTTATGTTTAATCCTAGAGGCAAGAGGAAGCCAGTGAAGGGATTGGCAGAGAGGTGCAGCAGATGAAGAGCAGCGAGTAAGGAAGATGAGCCTGGCAGAGGCATTCATAATGGATTGTAAAGGAGCTATGCGGCAGCTAGGTAGACCAGAGAGGATGGAATTGCAGTAGTCGAGGCGGGAAAGGATGAGAGAGTGGACTAAAATCTTGGTTGTATCTTGTGTAAGGAAATGTCTAATTTTAGCAATGTTTTTAAGGTGGAAGCGGCAGGCTTTAGCCAAGGACTGAATGTAAGGAGTGAAGGAAAGATATGAGTCGTGTGTCCCTAAGACATCGGGCATGCTGGGTAGGGATAATGATAGAATTATCAACAGTTATAGAAATTTTGGGGGTGGAGACATTGGAAGAAGGGGGAAAATAAGGAGTTCAGTTTTGGAGAGATTTAGCTTAAGGTAGTGAGAGGACATCCAAGATGATATGTGAGAAGGACAGTTAGTGACACGGGTTAGTAAGGAAGGAGGTAGGTCTGGTGCAGAGAGGTAGATTTGGGTGTCATCGGCATACAAATGGTATTGAAACCCATTTGACTTTATTAAGGAACCTAGTGACGACGTGTAGATTGAAAAGAGAAGGGGACCAAGGACAGAGCCTTGAGGTACCCCAACAGAAAGTGGTAACGGGGCAGAGGATGCTCCGGAGAAGGCTACACTAAATGTATGGTTAGTCAGATAGGAAGAGAACCACGAGAGAGCTGTGTCACAGATGCCAAAGGATTGGAGGGTTTGGAGCAGAAGAGGGTGGTCATCAGTGTCAAAGGCTGCAGACAGGTCAAGGAGGATAAGCAGAGAGAAGTGGCCTTTGGATTTTGCTGTAAGTAGGTCTTTGGTAACCTTGACAATTGCTGTCTCTGTAGAGTGATGGGAATGAAATCCAGATTGCAGTGGGTCAAGAAGAGAGTTTAGTGTAAGGAAATGGGATAGACATGCGTAAACTAGCTTTTCGAGGAGCTTTGAGGCAAGAGGGAGAAGGGAAATAGGGCGGTAATTGGAAGCGGAGGTTGGATCAAGGGAAGGTTTTTTGAGGATAGGTGTGACCAGTGCATGTTTTAGAGATGAGGGAAATATACCAGTGCTGATGGAGAGGTTGAAAATGTGTGTGAGTGGGGGTAGAGGAGAGGGAGGGCAGTAGCTGTGAGGGGATGTGGTCGAGGGGACAGGTAGTGAGGTGGGAGGACAGTATAAGGGCAGAAACTTCATCCTCATAAACAGGGGCAAAAGAGCTGCATTTTTGGATATTTGGGTTTTGGGTGATCGTGAGCTTTTGAGGGGGTGGGAGATTGGAAGTATGTTGAGAGTCAATTTCACTTCTGATGGAGTCAATTTTGTTGTTGAAGTGGCTAAGAGCTAAGAGAGAGGTTGTGTTAGGATATGGGGGTGGGCGGAGAAGAGTGTTGAACGTGGAGAACAGACGTTTTGGGTTAGAGGAAAGAGTAGAGATAAGATTATAAAAATATTGTTGCTTATAAAAATTAAGGGCAGAATAGGAGGAGTTCAGGAAGAACTTGTAGTGAAGAAAGTCAGCTGAACTCCAAGATTTCCTCCAATGTCACTCAGCAGTACGTGAGCATTTGCGTAGGTATCGTTTCAGAGGAGTATGCCAGGGCTGAGGATGAGAGTGTGGTTTCTGAGCTAAGGTTGGAGGGGCCAGAGTGTCAATGACCGATGTAGGGGTGGAATTATACTGGCAGATAGATTGGTCAGGGCAGGAAAAGGAGGTGATGGATGAGAGGAGAGGTTTGAGAGAGATAGCGAGCTGATGCAGATCTAGTGACTTAGTGCTTCTGTGAAGTTTGGTGTGAGGGGTAGAGGGAGGGAGAGTTGTAGGTAGGGAAGTGATGTTGCAAGTTAGGAGATAATGGTCAGAGAGAGGAAAAGGGGAGTTTGTTAAATTTGAGCGAGTGCATCGATAGCATAAAATCAGATCAAGGGAATGACCATCTTTGTGAGTGGGAGAGTCAGTCCATTGTGACAGGCCGAAAGAGGAAGTCAGTTGAAGAAGTTGTTTTGCAGAGAAGGCAGTGGGATTGTCAAGAGGGATGTTAAAGTCGCCAAGAATGAGGGCAGGGGTGTCCTAGGAAAGGAAATAAGGAAGCCAGGCAGCAAAGTGATCTAAAAATTGAGTTGGGGAGCCAGGGGGCAGTATATGACTGCAACACGTATAGTGAGGGGAGAGATTAACCGAATCATGTGTGCTTCAAATGAAAATGTGAGTGAAGAGAAGGGCTGTATTTGTTGGAAGGTGCAGCGAGAGGAAAGTAAAATACCTACACCACCTCCTTGTCTATTGCCAGACCTAGGAGTGTGGCTGAAATGGAGACCCCCATGTGACAGTGCAGCAGTGGATGCTGTGTTTGAAGCAGAGAGCCAGGTTTCTGTAAGAGACAGAAGGTTAAGAGAGTGGGAGATAAAGAGATCATGGATAGAAGTGAGCCTGTTGCAAACAGAGCGAGAGTTCCAGAGTGCACAAGTGAAGGGGGAGGGGTTTTTAGATGTAAGAGGAATGCGATTAAGGTTACCAGAGTTTAGTTTATGAACGGCTAGATTTAGAGTTCTGCGGCCAAAGGGGTGCGTTAGCTACGCATGCTTTTTTTCCCCCGCACCTTTTAAATACCGCTGGTATTTAGAGTTCACAGAATGGCTGCGTTAGGCTCCAAAAAAGGGAGCGTAGAGCATATTTACCGCCACTGCAACTCTCGATACCAGCGTTGCTTACGGACGCGGCCAGCTTCAAAAACGTGCTTGTGCACGATTCCCCCATAGAAAACAATGGGGCAGTTTGAGCTGAAAAAAAAACACCTGCAAAAAAGCAGCGTTAAGCTCCTAACGCAGCCCCATTGTTTCCTATGGGGAAACACTTCCTAAGTCTGCACCTAACACCCTAACATGAACCCCGAGTCTAAACACCCCTAACCTTACACTTATTAACCCTTAATCTGCCGCCCCCGCTATCACTGACCCCTGCATATTATTATTAACCCCTAATCTGCCGCTCCGTACACCACCGCAACCTACATTATACCTATGTACCCCTAATCTGCTGCCCCTAACACCGCCGACCCCTATATTATATTTATTAACCCCTAATCTGCCGCCCCCGCTATCGCTGACCCCTGCATATTATTATTAACCCCTAATCTGCCGCTCCGTACACCGCCGCAACCTACGTTATCCCTATGTACCCCTAATCTGCTGCCCCTAACACCGCCGACCCCTATATTATATTTATTAACCCCTAATCTGCTGCCCCCAACGTCTCCTCCACCTACCTACAATAATTAACCCCTAATCTGCCGACCGGATCTCACCGCTACTCTAATAAATGTATTAACCCCTAAAGCTAAGTCTAACCCTAACACTAACACCCCCCTAAGTTAAATATATTTTAAATCTAACGAAATAAATTAACTCTTATTAAATACATTAATCCTATTTAAAGCTAAATACTTACCTGTAAAATAAACCCTAATATAGCTACAATATAAATTATAATTATATTGTAGCTATTTTAGGATTAATATTTATTTTACAGGCAACTTTGTAATTATTTTAACCAGGTACAAAAGCTATTAAATAGTCAATAACTATTTAATAGCTACCTAGTTAAAATAATTACAAAATTACCTGTTAAATAAATCCTAACCTAAGTTACAATTAAACCTAACACTACACTAGCAATACATTAATTAAATAAAATACCTACAATTATCTACAATTAAACCTAACACTACACTATCAATAAATTAATTAAATAAAATACCTACAATTAAATACAATTAAATAAACTAACTAAAGTACAAAAAATAAAAAAGAACTAAGTTACAAAAAATAAAAAAATATTTACAAACATTAAAAAAATATTACAACAATTTTAAACTAATTACACCTACTCTAAGCCCCCTAATAAAATAACAAAGACCCCCAAAATAAAAAAATGCCCTACCCTATTCCAAAATTAAAATAGAAAAGCTATTTTACCTTACCAGCCCTTAAAAGGGCCCTTTGCGGGGCATGCCCCAAATAATTCAGCTCTTTTGCCTGTAAAAAAACCCCATACAATACCCCCCCAACATTACAACCCACCACCCACATACCCCTAATCTAACCCAAACCCCCCTTAAATAAACCTAACACTAAGCCCCTGAAGATCTCCCTACCTTGTCTTCACCACACCGGGTTCACCGATTCGCCCTGGCACCTACGTCTTCATCCAAGCCCAAGCGGAGGCTGAAGAGGTCCATGATCCGGCTGAAGTCTTCATCCAAGCGGGAGCTGCAGAGGTCCATGATCCGGCTGAAGTCTTCATCCAAGCGGGAGCTGAAGAGGTCCATGATCCGGCTGAAGTCTTCTATCAAGCAGCATCTTCAATCTTCTTTCTTCTGGATCCATCTTCATCCCGCCGACGCGGAACATCCATCTTCACCGACGACTTCCCGACGAATGACGGTTCCTTTAAGGGACGTCATCCAAGATGGCGTCCCTCGAATTCCGATTGGCTGATAGGATTCTATCAGCCAATCGGAATTAAGGTAGGAAGATTCTGAATGGCTGATGGAATCAGCCAATCAGATTCAAGTTCAATCTGATTGGCTGATCCAATCAGACAATCAGATTGAGCTTGCATTCTATTGGCTGATCGGAACAGCCAATAGAATGCGAGCTCAATCTGATTGGCTATTTGGATCAGCCAATCGGATTGAACTTGAATCTGATTGGCTGATTCCATCAGCCAATCAGAATTTTCCTACCTTAATTCCGATTGGCTGATAGAATCCTATCAGCCAATCGGAATTCGAGGGACGCCATCTTGGATGACGTCCCTTAAAGGAGCCTTCATTCGTCGGTAGTCCGTCGGGCCAGCAGGATGTTCCGCGTCGGAGGTCTGCAAGATGGATCCTGAAGAAAGAAGATTGAAGACCCCGCTTGGAAGATGACATCGCCCGGATGGAAGAATTCTTCAGCGCCGCTTGGAGGATCACTTCATCGGATGGAAGACTTCTTCAGCGCCGCTTGGAGGATCAATTCTGCCACTCCGGATCTCCTCTTCAGTTCCATCGGTGGCTCGGCTGAGTGAAGATGACTCAAGGTAGGATGATCTTCAGGGGGGTAGTGTTAGGTTTTTTTAAGGAGGGTTTGGGTTAGATTAGGGGTATGTGGGTGGTGGGTTGTAATGTTGGGGGGGGTTGTATTTTTCTTTTACAGGCAAAAGAGCAGTTTTATTTGGGGCATGCCCCACAAAAGGCCCTTTTAAGGGCTGGTAAGGTAAAAGAGCTTTGAACTTTTTAAATTTAGAATAGGGTAGGGCATTTTTTTATTTTGGGGGGCTTTGTTATTTTATTAGGGGGCTTAGAGTAGGTGTAATTAGTTTAAAATTGTTGTAATATTTTTCTAATGTTTGTAAATATTTTTTTATTTTTTGTAACTTAGTTCTTTTTTATTTTTTGTACTTTAGTTAGTTTATTTAATTGTATTTATTTGTAGGTATTGTATTTAATTAATTTATTGATAGTGTAGTGTTAGGTTTAATTGTAGATAATTGTAGGTATTTTATTTAATTAATTTATTGCTAGTGTAGTGTTAGGTTTAATTGTAACTTAGGTTACGATTTATTTTACAGGTAATTTTGTAATTATTTTAACTAGGTAGCTATTAAATAGTAAATAACTATTTAATAGCTATTGTACCTGGTTAAAATAAATACAAAGTTGCCTGTAAAATAAATATTAATCCTAAAATAGCTACAATATAATTATAATTTATATTGTAGCTATATTAGGGTTTATTTTACAGGTAAGTATTTAGCTTTAAATAGGATTAATGTATTTAATAAGAGTTAATTTATTTCGTTAGATTTAAAATATATTTAACTTAGGGGGGTGTTAGTGTTAGGGTTAGACTTAGCTTTAGGGGTTAATACATTTATTAGAGTAGCGGTGAGATCCGGTCGGCAGATTAGGGGTTAATTATTGTAGGTAGGTGGAGGCGACGTTGGGGGCGGCAGATTAGGGGTTAATAAATATAATATAGGGGTCGGCGGTGTTAGGGGCAGCAGATTAGGGGTACATAGGGATAACGTAGGTTGCGGCGGTGTACGGAGCGACAGATTAGGGGTTAATAATAATATGCAGGGGTCAGCGATAGCGGGGGCGGCAGATTAGCGGTTAATAAATATAATATAGGGGTCGGCGGTAAAGTAAGTATTTAGCTTTAAATAGGAATAATTTATTTAATAAGAGTTAATTTATTTTGTTAGATTTAAATTATATTTAATTTAGGGGGGTGTTAGTGTTAGGGTTAGACTTAGCTTTAGGGGTTAATAAATGTATTAGAGTAGCGGTGAGGTCCGGTCGGCAGATTAGGGGTTAATACTTGAAGTTAGGTGTCGGCGATGTTAGGGAGGGCAGATTAGGGGTTACTACTATTTATTATAGGGTTATTGAGGCGGGAGTGAGGCGGATTAGGGGTTAATACATTTATTATAGTAGCGATGAGGTCCGGTCGGCAGATTAGGGGTTAATAATTGTAGGTAGGATGAGGCGACGTTGGGGGGGGCAGATTAGGGGTTAATAAATATAATATAGGGGTCGGCGGTGTTAGGGGCAGCAGATTAGGGGTTCATAGGGATAACGTAGGTGGCGGCGGTGTGCGGTCGGCAGATTAGGGGTTAAAAAAATTTAATAGAGTGGCGGCGATGTGGGGGGACCTCGGTTTAGGGGTACATAGGTAGTTTATGGGTGTTAGTGTACTTTAGAGCACAGTAGTTAAGAGCTTTATGAACCGGCGTTAGCCCAGAAAGCTCTTAACTCCTGGCTTTTTTCTGCGGCTGGAGTCTTGTCATTAGATTTCTAACGCTCACTTCAGCCACGACTCTAAATACCGGCATTAGAAAGATCCCATTGAAAAGATAGGATACGCAAATGGCGTAGGGGGATCTGCGGTATGGAAAAGTCGCGGCTGCAAAGTGAGCGTTAGACCCTTACCTACAAAACTCTAAATACCAGCGGTAGCCCAAAACCAGCGTTAGGAGCCTAACGCCAAACTCTAAATCTAGCCGTAAGTTTGTATATTTGTAGGTTTTGACTGTCAGAAGAAGGGATTCTGTATCCAAAAAAAGGTTACAGGAATAAAATTTGTGTTTGCTGTGAAGTTGACCGAAGTCCAGTGAGTGCTTAGTCCTTTACAGTTAAGTAAAAAGCATATTTATGCAATATTCATATTTAATAAAGTGTTATAGTGTGTATTTACTGTAAATATTTCACATTCTAATGTTTTGCACATAGCAGAATATGTTATAAGTATTTATAAGTAGATATTCCTATATATACTGTATCTGTATATACCTATATCTAATCATGTGTATATATATATATATATATATATATATATTGTACCAAAATTATATCAGATATATAGAAATATGTATTTAGGAATAAGTATATATTTATAAATATTTATATTTTCATGTGAAGTTAACAACATGAGAGTATGTTATCGGGTTTGCAAGCAAGTTGGGTATAAGGAATTTTTTCACACTTTTTTGCTCCATTGACTTCAATGGGGGAAAAGGTTATTGTGAGTGCAATATTGTAATTTTGGCTTTTTACGCACGATAAGTGCGCAAGCAAAAACAGTTTAATTTCAACTAATAATTCAAGCACAATTGACACACACAAAAAGCTGAGTTGAGTGGGAACGGTAAAAAATGCTCCACTTGTAATCTGCTCCGATGTCTTTTAAACCCAAGTTCAAGAGACTACTATAATGTGGCTCTAACCACGGATGTGGTTATAATTCGTATGCTAATTTTGTGACTGTATAATTAAAATTTTATTAAAGACTCAAATAATATTTTCCATTAGTTTGTTTTACTGCTCCTAATGCAGCAATATTTTATCACAGAAATAACTCCGACCTCCCCCACACACACAGTTCCTCATCCTCTATGTGGTTCCCCTCCAAAGAAGATCAAAAGAGGTCTTGTGTGGGTGTTGGATTATTTTTCCTTTATTTGGGAAGGATCTCAATCTTATAATTATTTGAGGAAACTGCTGTATGTTGAAAACCATTTCACAGACATTTGCAACACAATTGTGACCCCAAAAAAGTAAACTCATACAAAATTGTACTGATCATTCATTTCAACAGAGAAAGCTAAAGTTATTCTTCAGCATCTTTATAATCCTGTTAGATTCCCATGTAAATTCTGATTATGACATCACGAACTATCATTGTACACTATGAGGTCAATACTTGAATCGCTGTAGCCTGTGATGTCATAGCTGCCTCTGAATGTTATAAAGACTGTTAGAGCAAATCCCAGTACACTTTACTCCGGTTGTTTACTTGTGAATACTGAGAGAATTATCATGTTTGCTTTAAAGATTGCAGTGCTGCTTTTCTTTATTTATCAATTTGGTGCATGTGACGACTCAGGTAAGAAAGTAATTTAAAGGGACATTATAACCAATTTATTTTTGTAGATAAGATTATGTTGTATCATATGTGTATATATATATATATATATATATATATATATATATATATATATATATATATATATATATACAAAAAATCACTTTGTAACATAATTCTCCAGTTTCATATACAGTTAACTTGAAGTTTAAATACATAGTAATTTAGAAGTTGACACCAGTATTTATCCTTTCCAGTGCCAGATGACGTTGGGCCGCACATGCTCCTACGACTTATTAGTCAACTATCACCAAAACAGTGTGAGGATCTTCTAATGGATATTACAGAATCACTTGGTCAACGCAGGGAATACGGTAGGTTTATTAACAGAAGGATGAACTGGTTACAGACAAAATGATATAGATTACATTGATAACAATGGCAAATTATTGTTTATGCTTTGTGCATTATTAAACAGTCACTAGCACAATAAGAAACACTGCATCAGACATTACTGTAGTGCAGAACATTCTTCTAAAGTCTAAAGGGGTTTTCTTAAAATGATAATCAGCCCTAGCAAAACTCTATAGAATTCCAGCTTTTATCTTCCTTATAGACTGCATTTAATACATTTCCTCCCATAGGTTTTTTTTTTATCATTTTTATCACACTTTTTAGCTCCCTTTGATAAGTGCCCTTGTTTACATACACCCTTATACTAACTACCCAAAAGTGATGGTTATTACTTTTATTATCATAATCATTTTTATTGCATATTATTATTACTATTATTATACTCGGCTTCCTATTACCCAGCATGCTCCACATTCCTTTAACATAAACACTGAAACACAAAAATATATAATTTAAATAAACAAATCCAATAAATGAACTGATCTGATTAATACTTTTTTGTATTTCTTTTATTTGCAACAGACAAAGACAAATGTCCTGGCATTCTGATGGAACTCCTTGACCAACTAGGAGACATGTCCTGGGATATATTTTCTGATGCCCTGTATGACGTAACACGTAATGATGTTTCTAAAGGTAAAGTCTATATTAGGCCATTGATGTTCCTTTGTTTTAAGTATACTTATAGTTTATTATGTTTGTACACATAAGTATTTGCTTCTAGAATGGAGAATTTTATACATTGTTGGTACATTTCATACTTTGAAATAGCTGCCTGGAGGAGAAGAGGGGAGCAGTTTTACATATGATTGTACAGAAATGTCCTGCTGATTAAACACTATATACATAGCCATACTCAGATATTACATGTTCTCATGTTTATTACATACAGCACTAGTATGTTAGGTCTGTACATACAACACTAGTAGCTCAGGTCTGTACATACAGCACTAGTAGGTTAGGTCTGTACATACAGCACTAGTAGCTCAGGTCTGTACATACAGCACTAGTAGCACAGGTCTGTACATACAGCACTAGTAGGTTAGGTCTGTACATACAGCACTAGTAGCTCAGGTCTGTACATACAGCACTAGTAGGTCAGGTGTGTACATACAGCACTAGTAGGTCAGGTCTGTACATACAACACTAGTAGCTCAGGTCTGTACATACAGCACTAGTAGGTTAGGTCTGTACATACAGCACTAGTAGGTCAGGTCTGTACATACAGCACTAGTAGGTCAGGTCTGTACATACAACACTAGTAGCTCAGGTCTGTACATACAGCACTAGTAGGTCAGGTCTGTACATACATCACTAGTAGGTCAGGTCTGTACATACAGCACTAGTAGGTCAGGTCTGTACATACAGCACTAGTAGCTCAGGTCTGTACATACAGCACTAGTAGCTCAGGTCTGTACATACAGCACTAGTAGGTCAGGTCTGTACATACAACACTAGTAGCTCAGGTCTGTACATACAGCACTAGTAGGTCAGGTCTGTACATACAGCACTAGTAGGTCAGGTCTGTACATACAGCACTAGTAGGTCAGGTCTGTACATACAACACTAGTAGCTCAGGTCTGTACATACAGCACTAGTAGGTTAGGTCTGTACATACAGCACTAGTAGGTCAGGTCTGTACATGCAGCACTAGTAGGTCAGGTCTGTACATACAACACTATTAGGTCAAGTCTGTACATACAGCACTAGTAGGTCAGGTCTGTACATACAGCACTAGTAGGTCAGGTCTGTACATAAAACACTAGTAGGTCAGGTCTGTACATACAACACTAGTAGCTCAAGTCTGTACATACAGCACTAGTAGGTCAGGTCTGTACATACAGCACTAGTAGCTCAGGTCTGTACATACAGCACTAGTAGGTTAGATCTGTACATACAGCACTAGTAGGTCAGGTCTGTACATACAGCACTAGTAGGTCAGGTATGTACATACAACACTAGTAGGTACATACAACACTAGTAGGTTAGGTCTGTGCATACAGTACTAGTAGGTCAGGTCTGTACATACAACACTAGTAGGTCAGGTCTGTACATACAGCACTAGTATGTTAGTTCTGTACATACAGCACTAGTAGGTCAGGTCTGTACATACAGCACTAGTAGCTCAGGTCTGTACATACAGCACTAGTAGGTCAGGTCTATACATACAGCACTAGTAGGTTAGGTCTGTACATACAACACTAGTAGGTCAGGTCTGTACATACAGCACTAGTAGCTCAGGTCTGTGCATACAGCACTAGTAGGTCAGGTCTGTACATACAGCACTAGTAGGTCAGGTCTGTGTCGTGATCGCTCAGCTGCTGATCGCTTCCTTCTCCCTCTGTGTCAGCGCGGCAGCGCTTTCTTGGTTGCTTAGCAACCCTGTTCCTGTCGGCCCCTTCTGCTGATGTCAGGAGGCCTTCTTATTCCGGCGTCTCCTCTCCTTGGGGCCTGTTTGTTTTCACTCGTTGGCTAAGTGAGTACCATTTATTTCTGTAATATTCTGAACCTGTGCCTACTGAATTCTGAACCCTGAACCCCTACCTGCCTGATATTACGTTGCTGGACATTGCTTACCTGACTAATCTATTGGTTAACCCCTACCTGCCTTATTACACGTTGCTGGACACTGCTTACCTGACTATTCTATTGGTTAACCCCTACCTGCCTGATTACACGTTGCTGGATACTGCTTACCTGACTATTCTATTGGTTAACCCTTACCTGCCTGATTACACGTTGCTGGACATTGCTTACCTGACTATTCTATTGGTTAACCCCTACCTGCCTGATTACACGTTGCTGGACATTGCTTGCTTGATTACTCTACTGGTTAATCCCTACCTGCCTGATTACACGTTGCTGGACATTGCTTGCTTGATTACTCTACTGGTTAACCCCTACCTGCCTGATTACACGTTGCTGGACATTGCTTGTTTGATTACTCTATTGGTTAACCTTTACCTGCTTGATTACACGTTGCTGGACATTGCTTGCCTGACTATTCTATTGGTTAACCTATACCTGCCTGATTACACTTTGCTGGACATTGCTTGGTTGATTACTCTATTGATTAACTCTATCTACACGAAGTTTCTTCTCCTGACCCTGCTGTGCCATCTTTCAGTCTATTACTGTGAGTATATCATACTATAGCTGTCGCAGGGTCAGTTCCTGGTATATACTCACTGTGCTAGGGTGTTATTAACCTCATTCTAGCATTTGGGTCTAACTCTGGAATTTACCTATCCTGACAGTCTGTACATACAGCACTAGTAGATCAGGTTTGTACATACAGCACTAGTAGGTCAGGTCTGTACATACAGCTCTAGTAGGTCAGGTCTGTACATACAGCACTAGTAGGTTAGGTCTCTACATACAGCACTAGTAGGTCAGGTCTGTACATATAGCACTAGTAGGTCAGGTCTGTACATACAGCACTAGTAGGTCAGGTCTGTACATACAGCACTAGTAGGTCAGGTCTGTACATACAACACTAGTAGGTCAGGTCTGTACATTCAACACTAGTAGGTCAGGTCTGTACATACAGCACTAGTATGTTAGTTCTGTACATACAGCACTAGTAGGTCAGGTCTGTACATACAGCACTAGTAGCTCAGGTCTGTACATACAGCACTAGTAGGTCAGGTCTGTACATACAGCACTAGTAGGTTAGGTCTGTACATACAACACTAGTAGCTCAGGTCTGTACATACAGCACTAGTAGGTCAGGTCTGTACATACAGCACTAGTAGCTCAGGTCTGTACAAACAGCACTAGTAGGTCAGGTCTGTACATACATCACTAGTAGGTCAGGTCTGTACATACAGCACTAGTAGCTCAGGTCTGTACATACAGCACTAGTAGGTCAGGTCTGTACATACAGCACTAGTAGGTTAGGTCTGTACATACAGCACTAGTAGGTCAGGTCTGTACATACAGCACTAGTAGGTCAGGTCTGTACATACAGTACTAGTAGGTCAGGTCTGTACATACAGCACTAGTAGGTTAGGTCTGTACATACAGCACTAGTAGGTTAGGTCTGTACATACAACACTAGTAGGTTAGGTCTGTACATACAGCACTAGTAGGTGATGTCTGTACATACAGCACTAGTAGGTTAGGTCTGTACATACAGCACTGGTAGGTTAGGTCTGTACATACAACACTAGTAGGTTAGGTCTGTACATACAGCACTAGTAGGTGATGTCTGTACATACAGCACTAGTAGGTTAGGTCTGTACATACAACACTAGTGAGTCATGGCTGATTAAATGTATCCTATTTAGTTTTACAATATGTAATGATAATAAAACACGGGTCATCTCTTATTGTATAGTTTAACCAACATGCTGTCTCTTTACTCAACAGCTCTTGGAAAGTCCTTCAATAAGGGCAAGGCCTCGCTGATGACGTATGATGCCAAAGGCTATGCTGAAGGCTATCGTAGGCGAAAGAGAGGGCTCAAGACCTTCATAATACCAAAAGGTGCAAGACTGGAGACATCTGGAGCTAGAGTCAACAAGAGAGACTGTAAGTGTCTTTAACAAAGTTACGTTGCTTTAAGAAACATAATACTGCATAGTGGGTGATCTATTACAGGTTAAATAGGTATAGCATATTTAATATTTTTGTACATAAACACGGACTGGATTCTTATACCTTTAGAAGGGACTATTTCCATATTGCATTTGTTTCAGTTAAAGAAAAAAAATCATAGCTCAAAACAACTTTCCTATAAATGTTGCCAAACAAGGTTTGACATTTAAACGTTTCCTTTTTTTTTTAGATTAAATTGATGTAAAATTGATGTGTCCAGCCCTTATAGAGACAAACGATTCTATTCCTAGTAAATGGTGTGTTCTGTTATATTTGACTAATCTTTACAATTAATTATTTTAATGGTTTAACTTTAAAATGATAACATCAGCAATCTAATGGTAACTAAACATATATTAGCTCAGTTATAATAAGACATACATTTTGTTACTGTTCCCTGAGCTGTTTAGAATATAAGTGTTCAGTTTGCTATCTGTTTTCTAATTTTGAATATATTTTACCTTTGAGATCTGCCTATTATCTGCTTTATCCAAATTCAATTTTGTTTAATTTGCAGTGAACAGCCTTGAAGACAAGGATTTGATTTTTGAGAGAGAACAGCAGCCATATAGCCGTCCCCTTACTGCATGGCGCTACCCATTGATCTATTGGATGATCTTTGGGTTCTTCGGAGCTGCTGTACTAACTGCTGTTATCATCTTGGTCATCGTTAAAAGCAGTAATGATGAAGAGACAGATGAAGAAGAACATTCTGTTTTATCTGTTTGACCAGCTTACAAATAAAAAATGCAGTCGATCAAATCACTTTATAATTATACAATAAATTTGAATCTTTTACACCACTTCTGTCCTATACTGTTTTATATTTTAACATACATTGGTATATGGAAGAATAATAATATCTCTGGGAGAGGTAGTTAGGAATCAGGGAACACCTATCACACCGGATTAAGCACCATATTATTTTTTCTAGTTACTTATTGTTATACATTGCTCCTATGTTGGTGAGAGACAGGAATATATTAGTGCTACGGAAAGAAAAAATGGTGGTGTAAATCAGACATGATTTAGCTTGAGTGGAGACAGGAATCAGTGTTTTTCTGGAGAGAAATCAATGTTGTGGGAGGAATATAAATCAACTATTCCTAATGTGGGAGGGATATTAGTGAGTTGGTGTGGGTAAGATAGGAATCATCTGGTGGTTTTAGGAAGCTTGAAATGCAGAGACTAAAATTAATTAGTGACACAGAGAATAAAATCATTTGGTAAGTGGGACAGAAATCAGTGTTTTTGGGGTTCCTAAATTAGATTGTGATATGGGTCCATATTTTGCTGTTTGGCACTAATATTTTGTATAACTGTTGGCCAGCGCTAATATTTGGTATAATTGTTATTCGGCACTAATATTTGGTATAACTGTTGGCCAGGACTAATATTTGGTATAACTGTTGTTTGGTAGTGATGTCCCGAACTGTTCGCCCGCAAACGGTTCCCAGCGAACATAGGCCTAGATTTAGAGTTTGGCGGTAGCCGTGAAAACCAGCGTTAGAGGCTCCTAACGCTGCTTTTAGGCTACCGTCGGTATTTGGAGTCAGTCAGGAAAGGGTCTAACGCTCACTTTGCAGCCGCGACTTTTCCATACCGCAGATCCCCTTACGTCAATTGCGTATCCTATCTTTTCAATGGGATCTTTCTAACTCCGGTATTTAGAGTCGTGTCTGAAGTGAGCGTTAGAAATCTAACGACAAAACTCCAGCCGCAGAAAAAAGTCAGTAGTTAAGAGCTTTCTGGGCTAACGCCGGTTTATAAAGCTCTTAACTACTGTGCACTAAAGTACACTAACACCCATAAACTACCTATGTACCCCTAAACCGAGGTCCCCCCACATCGCCGCCACTCAATTAAATTTTTTTAACCCCTAATCTGCCGACCGCCACCTACGTTATACTTATGTACCCCTAATCTGCTGCCCCTAACACCGCCGACCCCTATATTATATTTATTAACCCCTAATCTGCCCCCCACAATGTCGCCTCCACCTGCTGATCGGAACAGCCAATAGAATGCGAGCTCAATCTGATTGGCTGATCGGATCGGCCAATCGGATTGAACTTGATTCTGATTGGCTGATTCCATCAGCCAATCAGAATATTCCTACCTTAATTCCGATTGGCTGATAGAATCCTATCAGCCAATCGGAATTCGAGGGACGCCATCTTGGATGTCGTCCCTTAAAGGAACCGTCATTCGTCGGGAAGTCGTCGGTGAAGATGGATGTTCCCCGTCGGCGGGATGAACACGGATCCTGAAGAAAGAAGATTGAAGATGCCGTTGATAGAAGACTTCAGCCGGATCACGGACCTCTTCAGCTCCCGCTTGGATGAAGACTTCAGCCGGATCATGGACCTCTTCAGCCCCCCGCTTGGGCTTGGATCAAGACATCGGAGGAGCTCTTCTGGATCGATCGGTGAACCTGGTATGGTGAAGATAAGGTAGGAAGATCTTCAGGGGCTTAGTGTTAGGTTTATTTAAGGGGGGTTTGGGTTAGATTAGGGGTATGTGGGTGGTGGGTTGTAATGTTGGGGGGGGGGTATTGTATGTGTTTTTTTGACAGGCAAAAGAGCTGAATTCTTTGGGGCATGCCCCGCAAAGGGCCCTGTTCAGGGCTGGTAAGGTAAAAGAGCTTTGAACTTTTGTAATTTAGAATAGGGTAGGGCATTTTTTTATTTTGGGGGGCTTTGTTATTTTATTAGGGGGCTTAGAGTAGGTGTAATTAGTTTAAAATTGTTGTAATTTTTTTCTAATGTTTGTAAATATTTTTTTATTTTTTGTAACTTAGTTCTTTTTTATTTTTTGTACTTTAGTTAGTTTATTTAATCGTATTTATTTGTAGGAATTGTGTTTAATTAATTTATTGATAGTGTAGTGTTAGGTTTAATTGTAGGTAATTGTAGGTATTTTATTTAATTTATTTATTGATAGTTTAGTGTTAGGTTTAATTGTAACTTAGGTTAGGATTTATTTTACAGGTAAATTTGTAATTATTTTAACTATTTTAGCTATTAAATAGTTCTTAACTATTTAATAGCTATTGTACCTAGTTAAAATAAATACAAAGTTACCTGTAAAATAAATATTAATCCTAAATAGCTATAATATAATTATAATTTATATTGTAGCTATATTAGGGTTTATTTTACAGGTAAGTATTTAGCTTTAAATAGGAATAATTTATTTAATAATAGTTAATTTATTTCGTTAGATTTAAATTATATTTAACTTAGGGGGGTGTTAGTGTTAGGGTTAGACTTAGCTTTAGGGGTTAATACATTTATTAGAATAGCTGTGAGCTCCAGTCGGCAGATTAGGGGTTAATGTTTGAAGTTAGGTGTCGGCGATGTTAGGGAGGGCAGATTAGGGGTTAATACTATTTATTATAGGGTTATTGAGGCGGGAGTGAGGCGGATTAGGGGTTAATATACATTTATTATAGTAGCGCTCAGGTCCGGTCGGTAGATTAGGGGTTAATAAGTGTAGTTAGGTGGAGGCGACGTTGGGGGCGGCAGATTAGGGGTTAATAAATATAATATAGGGGTCGGCGATGTTAGGGCAGCAGATTAGGGGTACATAGGGATAATGTAGGTGGCGGGGGTGTACGGAGCGGCAGATTAGGGGTTAAAAATAATATGCAGGGGTCAGCGATAGCGGGGGCGGCAGATTAGGGGTTAATAAGTGTAAGGTTAGGGGTGTTTAGACTCGGGGTACATGTTAGAGTGTTAGGTGCAGACGTAGGAAGTGTTTCCCCATAGCAAACAATGGGGCTGCGTTAGGAGCTGAACGCGGCTTTTTTTGCAGGTGTTAGGTTTTTTTTCAGCTCAAACAGCCCCATTGTTTTCTATGGGGGAATCGTGCACGAGCACGTTTTTGAAGCTGGCCGCGTCCGTAAGCAACTCTGGTATCGAGAGTTGCAGTGGCGGTAAATATGCCTGTACGCTCCCTTTTTGGAGCCTAACGCAGCCATTCTGTGAACTCTCAATACCAGAGGTATTTAAAAGGTGCGGCCAGAAAAAAGCCAGAGTTAGCTACGCGGGTCGTTACCGACAAAACTCTAAATCTAGGCGTTAGCTTGTTCGCGTTTGCGGCTGCGGGCGAACACATCCGCCCCTATGTGTAATCATTGAGGAAACTTTGACCCTGTATGTCACAGCCGTATGACACATTAGAGCCAATCAACATCAGACACTCCCTCACAGACCCTCCCAGCTACTCGGAAGCCGCCATTTTAGACTCATAACGACCTTGCTTTGTTAGTGAGAGGACGTGTATTGTTTGTGATCCTGACATTATAGGGAAATACATAGCTAGGCTAGTGTATTTAGTGTCCACTACAGTCCAGAAGGACTCCACTCATCTCTGCTGCAAGGACAGCACCCCAAAAAGCCCTTTTCAGGGCTATATTTCGTGGCGTTTTTTTCCCCCCGTATTTTTATTAGCATTTGTCTGGCTTTCAGCCTGTGTGTTTAAGGCTCACATAATATGCTGTGATTACTGGCACCACTGATATCTCCCTAACAACATTAGTTTAAATTTAACTAACCAAAAATTGTAATTATTTTGCTAGTGTAATTTTTTTTCATTTTCTATCAGTCCTGTGTCACACAGCATATACTCTGGATCATTGCTCTGTGCCAGCCACCAGTGTTAATATCCGTTTATAACATTATTTTAAATTTAAAAAAAAAAAATTAAATAATTTTGCTAGTGTAATCTAATTACATTTTCTATCAGGCCTGTGTCTGTCAGGCTCACACAGCATTAATATACCTCATTTTTTCAGTCTTTTGGTTAATTGGTCTGTGCCAGGCAGCCACCACTCATATCTTCTTCACCTTAATTTAAATATAAAAAAAAAAGTTTAAATTTGTTTGATAGTGTAATCTAATATAATTTTCTATCAGGCCTGTGTGTTTTGCTGACATACAGAGCCTACTGTGTTTACTTGCTGCCCTCCCTAGTCTATGAGCCACGTCTCATATGTGTTTAACCTTTTTTTTTAATCCCCCCCCCAAAAAAAATAATTTAAATCATTTTTCTACTGTAATCTAATAGTATTTTCTATCAGGCATGTGTGTATCTGACTTACAGAGCCTACTGTTTTTAATAGCTGCCCTTCCAGCCACGACTCATATGTATGTGCTTAACCTTTTTCTTTAAATTGCCAAAAAACTAGCTAATTAGTGCCACCAATTCTAGTTGTTGTAAAAGTATTGTTAATCTTTAAAATTCCAAATTGATCGCTTGTGATTCATCAGTTTGCTCGTGCCATTGAATTGCACTTTCCTCCTGCCTGCCAGCGTGTTTTCCAGGCCCAACTAGCCAATTAGTGGCACCAATCATAATTCTTGTAACAGTATATTAAAAATTAAAAATCATAATTTTTTGGACTGCAAATATTCAGTCTCCTAGTGCCATTGAATTGCATTTTCCTCCTGCCTTCCAGCCTGTGTGCCAGGCCGACTTTCAAAATATTTACACCAATCATATTTGTTGTCACAGTATTCTTAATAATTAAAAATTAAAAATTTTTTGTGCCAGGCCGTCTTGCCAAATATTTACACCAGTCATAATTGTTGTCACAGTATAGTTACTAATTAAAATTAAAAAATTCTTGATTGTTGATCTTAATCCTCAGTTTCCTCGTGCCCTAGAATTGCACTTTTCTACTGCCTTCCAAACCTGTGTGCCAGGCCTACTTGAAAAATATTTACACCAATCATATTTGTTGTCACAGTATTCTTAATAATTAAAAATTAAAATTTTTGGTAATAGTTGTTGTGAATCCTCAGTTTGCTGGTGCCATTGAATTGCAATTTCCTCCTGCCTTGCAGCCTGTGTGCCAGGCCCACCTAGCCAATTATTCCCAGCAATCATATTTCTTTTAACAGTATTGCAAAAATTGTCAATCATCACTGTTTTGACTGTCAGTATTCAGTCTCCTAGTGTCCTTGAATTGCATTTACCTCCTGCCTGCCAGCCTGTGTGCCAGGCCGTCTTGCCAACTATTTACACCAATCATAATTGTTGTCACAGTATTGTTACTAATTAAAATTAAAACATTTTTTGATTGTTGTTCTTAATCATCAGTTTGCTTGTGCCATTGAATTGCACTTTTCTCCTGCCTGCCAGCCTGTGTGCCAGGCCGACTTTCAAAATATTTACACCAATCATATATGTTGTCACAGTATTCTTAATAATTAAAAATTAAAATTTTTGGTAATTGTTGTTCTGAATCCTCAGTTTGCTGGTGCCATTGAATTGCACTTTCCTCCTGCCTTGCAGCCTGTGTGCCAGGCCCACCTAGCCAATTATTCCCAGCAATCATATTTCTTTTAACAGTATTGCAAAAATTGTCAATCATCACTGTTTTGACTGTCAGTATTCAGTCTCCTAGTGTCCTTGAATTGCATTTACCTCCTGCCTGCCAGCCTGTGTGCCAGGCCGTCTTGCCAACTATTTACACCAATCATAATTGTTGTCACAGTATTGTTACTAATTAAAATTAAATTTTTTGGTAATTGTTGGTCTGAATCCTCAGTTTGCTCGTGTCATTGAATTGCACTTTACTCCTGCCTGCCAGCATGTTTTCCAGGCCCAACTAGCCAATTAGTTGCACCAATCATAATTCTTGTAACAGTATATTAAAAATTAAAAATCATAATTTTTTGGACTGCAAATATTCAGTCTCCTAGTGCCATTGAATTGCATTTTCCTCCTGCCTGCCAGCCTGTGTGCCAGGCCGACTTTCAAAATATTTACACCAATCATATTTGTTGTCACAGTATTCTTAATAATTAAAAATTAAAATTTTTGGTAATTGTTGTTCTGAATCCTCAGTTTGCTTGTGCCATTGAATTGCACTTTCCTCCTGCCTTGCAGCCTGTGTGCAATGCCCACCTAGCCAATTATTCCCAGCAATCATATTTCTTTTAACAGTATTGCAAAAATTGTCAATCATCACTGTTTTGACTGTCAGTATTCAGTCTCCTAGTGTCCTTGAATTGCATTTACCTCCTGCCTGCCAGCCTGTGTGCCAGGCCGTCTTGCCAACTATTTACACCAATCATAATTGTTGTCACAGTATTGTTACTAATTAAAAATATTTTTTTTTTATTGTTGTTCTTAATCCTCAGTTTGCTCGTACCATTGAATTGCACTTTTCTCCTGCCTTGCAGCCTGTGTGCCAGGCCGACTTTCAAAATATTTACACCAATCATATTTGTTGTCACAGTATTCTTAATAATTAAAAATTAAAATTTTTGGTAATAGTTGTTCTGAATCCTCAGTTTGCTCGTGCCATTGAATTGCACTTTCCTCCTGCCTTGCAGCCTGTGTGCCAGGCCCACCTAGCCAATTATTCCCAGCAATCATATTTCTTTTAACAGTATTGCAAAAATTGTCAATCATCACTGTTTTGACTGTCAGTATTCAGTCTCCTAGTGTCCTTGAATTGCATTTACCTCCTGCCTGCCAGCCTGTGTGCCAGGCCGTCTTGCCAACTATTTACACCAATCATAATTGTTGTCACAGTATTGTTACTAATTAAAAATAAAAAAAATTTGATTGTTGTTCTTAATCCTCAGTTTGCTTGTGCCATTGAATTGCACTTTTCTCCTGCCTTGCAGCCTGTGTGCCAGGCTGACTTTCAAAATATTTACACCAATCATATTTGTTGTCACATACAGTATTTGTCATGTCTCTTTAAATATGGGAGTGTCTATCCTGCTTCAGCCCTATATAACTCCTTACCACACTCTCCTAGTTGCTTAGTATTGGAGTCTTATGCTATAGGACTGCTACAGTCAAGCCTATCTTCTCTGCAATCTGTGTCTGCCTCTGCCTTTTTTGCCTGTCAGTTCCGGATTTCACAGAGCGGTGACGTCACACGCCATCCTGCTTCACACAGCAGGAACACACAGTTCAGCTGCACTGTCTCCCAGACTGCCAGGACTTGCAAGTTCCTAATTCCTGCGGACCCTCTAATAAATTCTCAAGTAAGACCTGCTCTTAACATTCACTCTCCTGTGACTCAAATCAATTATGAGCATACCAGACTCTTGTTTATCATATATATCTGCAATTGCTAAATCTATCTGAGCCAACTTTAACTAGCTATCTTAAAATACTCACTAAAGTTAGTTACTTATTATTTTGCCTTTTGCCTGATCTCTTTTTATTGCCTATACTTCTGAAATTCCAAACTAGTTTGTAATTATATTTTTCTATGTATCCATACTGGGGTTTCTATGTGTTACACTGCTGCAATTGTTTAGTGTTTACTCACAGGTGGCAGCTGTAGTGTAATCACCATTAACCCCTGCTAATAACTGAACTATGATGTCTGGGACTATCTTTTACTCTGATAGTAATTAATGATAATACCCAGTATTCTTTGAACAACACACATACTATTTTAAGTTTATTCCTTTTAACTCAGCAGTTGAGGTTCTTGAAAATAAATTCCTTGCCTTACAGGATACGGCAAGACTTAAATCCTGACAGTATTCTTAATAATTAAAAATTAATTTATTTTGCAATTTTTGTTCTGAATCCTCAGTTTGCTCGTGCCATTGAATTGCACTTTCCTCCTGCCTTGCAGCCTGTGTGCCAGGCCACCTTAGCCAATTATTCCCAGCAATTATATTTCTTTTAACAGTATTGCAAAAATTGTCAATCATCACTGTTTTGACTGTCAGTATTCAGTCTCCTAGTGTCCTTGAATTGCATTTACCTCGTGCCTGCCAGCCTGTGTGCCATGCCCAACTAGCCAATTAGTGCCAGCAATCATAATTGTTGTCACAGTATTGTTACTAATTAAAATTAAAAAAAATGTGATTGTTGTTCTTAATCCTCAGTTTGCTCGTGATATTGAATTGCACTTTTCTCCTGCCTGCCAGCCTGTGTGCCAGGCCGACTTTCAAAATATTTACACCAATCATATATGTTGTCACAGTATTCTTAATAATTAAAAATTAAAATTTTTGTTAATTGTTGTTCTGAATCCTCAGTTTGCTCGTGCCATTGAATTGCACTTTCCTCCTGCCTTGCAGCCTGTGTGCCAGGCCCACCTAGCCAATTATTCCCAGCAATCCTATTTCTTTTAACAGTATTGCAAAAATTGTCAATCATCACTGTTTTGACTGTCAGTATTCAGTCTCCTAGTGTCCTTGAATTGCATTTACCTCCTGCCTGCCAGCCTGTGTGCCAGGCCGTCTTGTCAACTATTTACACCAATCATAATTGTTGTCACAGTATTGTTACGAATTAAAATTAAAAAATTTTGATTGTTGTTCTTAATCATCAGTTTGCTCGTGCCATTGAATTGCACTTTTCTCCTGCCTCCCAGCCTGTGTGCCAGGCCGACTTTCAAAATATTTACACCAATCATATATGTTGTCACAGTATTCTTAATAATTAAAAATTACATTTTTTTGCAATTTTTGTTCTGAATCCTCAGTTTGCTTGTGCCATTGAATTGCACTTTCCTCCTGCCTTGCAGCCTGTGTGCCAGGCCCACCTAGCCAATTATTCCCAGCAATCATATTTCTTTTAACAGTATTTAAAAAATTGTCAATCATCAATGTTTTGACTGTCAGTATTCAGTCTCCTAGTGTCCTTGAATTGCATTTACCTCCTGCCTGCCAGCCTGTGTGCCAGGCCGTCTTGCCAACTATTTACACCAATCATAATTGTTGTTACAGTATTCTTAATAATTAAAAATTAAATTTTTTGGTAATAGTTGTTCTGAATCCTCAGTTTGCTCGTGCCATTGAATTGCACTTTCCTCCTGCCTGCCAGCCTGTGTGCCAGGCCCAACTATCCAATTAGTGCCAGCAATCATATTTCTTTTAACAGTACTGCAAAAATTGTCAATCATCACTGTTTTGACTGTCAATCTGCAGTCTACTAGTGCCCTTGAATTGCATTTTCCTCCTGCCTGCCTGCCTGTGTGCCAGGCCCAACTAGCCAATTAGTGCCACCAATCATATTTATTGTAACAGGATTGGAATTTTTGTTAATCATAACTGTTTTGACTGTGATTCTTCAGTCTCCTAGTGCCATTGAATTGCAGTTTCCTTTCTCCCAGCGTGTGTGCCAGACAGGCCCATTTTCCAACTATTGCCAACAATCATATTTGTTGTCACAGTACTTTTAATATTTTAAAAGATTAACAATTTGTTATTTTTAAAACATCTGTCTTTTTTGTTGTTGTCAGTCTCACAGCGTATACTGTGCCCACTTGCACAGTGCCACCACTCATATAATTGGTGTAATAGTATTGTTAGTGTCCATTTTATAAAAAATGACAGGCAGAGGCAGGCCACCCCGCAGGTTCCATGGTCGTGGTGCTGTGATTCCTTTAGACCCTACAAATATGCACATTGTTCAGACCCCGGGTGCCAGGGGGGATGCGAAAAGTTCTGAGGAGGACCTAGTTGAATGGCTAACACAGGACACCCAATCTTCTTCAGCTTCCGCTGCTAGTCCTCCTAACCTTGATGCACCATCTACGTCCAGCTGTGCTTTGGGCAGGTCTCAAGTGACCAGTGCCACTCGCCCGCCTGTCACCACCACCAACACTAGCACCACAGCCGCTTCACTTGATCTGTAACAGGAGTTATTGACACATCAGTTGGAAGAAATGAGTGATGCGCAACCATCATTGACAGAGGATGTAGATAACAGTGATCATTCTCAGTCAGGCAGCATTACCGACATGGAGGTACGGTGTGATGATGATGATGTTGTACCCGCTGCTGCTTCCTTTCTTGATGTTTGTAGATACAAGTGAAGCGGTTGATGATGATGTGTCGGTGGATGTCACGTGGGTGCCTGCTAGAAGAGAAGAAGAAGAGGGGGAAAGTTCAGATGGGGAGACAGAGAGGAGGAGGAGACGATTTGGAAGCATGGGGAGGCCGTCTCAAGGAGCTAGTGGCACAGTCAGACAGCATGCATCGGCACCCGGGGTCAGCCAGACAGCATGCCGACGCCCATCAACACAACACCAGAATGCCGTCATCGCAGAGCTCAGCAGTGTGGCATTTTTTTGTGTGTCTGCCTCTGACAACAGCGATGCCATTTGCAACCTGTGCCAAAAGAAACTGAGTCGTGGGAAGTCCAACACCCACCTAGGTACAACTGCTTTGCAAAGGCACATGGTCTCTCCATCACAAAGGCCGATGGGAAGAACACATGAGTAGAAGCAGCACACAAAGTGAAAGCCGCCCTCCTCCTCCTGCTCCAGCATCTTCAGCCACGTCAACCAGTGCTGTCCTCCTTGCCCCCTCTCAACCATCCTCCACTCAGTCTCTCTTACGTAGCAGTTCCTGGTCATCTGCCCACAGTCAGCTGTCTGTCAAGGACATGTTTGAGCGTAAGAAGCCAATTTCTCAAAGTCACCCCCTTGCCCGGCGTCTGACAGCTGGCTTGTCTGAACTCTTAGCCTGCCAGCTTTTACCATACAAGCTGGTGGAGTCTGATGCTTTTAAAAAATTTGTATCTATTGGGACACCGCAGTGGAAGGTACCTGGCAGAAATTTCTTTTCACAAAAGGCAATCCGAAACCTGTACTCTGTTGTTCGATAGGAAGTTATGGCATGTCTGCTGCTACCTCCTCTACTCCTCCTACTCCATCCTCTTCCCTAACCTCTTCCTCGGCTGAGTCCTTTTCAACTTCTGCATCTTGCTCCACATCTATGGGACCCCCCCAGCTCCCCAGGTACTATGCTACATCCCGGGTACGGCAGTGTCACACCGTCTTGGGGTTGACTTGCCTAAAAGCGGAGAGTCACACCGCACCAGCACTCCTGACCACCCTGAACGCACAGGTGGATCAGTGGCTGACTCCGCACCAACTGGAGATTGGCAAGGTTGTTTCTGACAATGGAAGTAATTTGGTGGCGGCATTGAAATTGGGCAAGTTGACACATGTGCCGTGCATGGCACATGTGTGTAATCTAATTGTACAATGATTTGTCCATAAGTACCCAGGCTTACAGGACGTCCTGAAGCAGGCCAGGAAGGTGTGTGGCCATTTCAGGCATTCCTACACGGCCATGGTGTACTTGTCCAATATCCAGCGTCGAAACAACCTGCCAGTGAGGCGCTTGATTTGCGACAGCCCGACACGGTGGAATTCAACACTCCTAATGTTTGACCGCCTGCTCCAACAAGAAAAAGCTGTTAATGAGTATTTGTATGACCGGGGTGCTAGGACAGCCTCTGGGGAGCTGGGGATATTTTTGCCAAATTACTGGACGCTCATGCGCAATGCCTGTAGGCTCATGCGTCCTTTTGAGGAGGTGACAACCGAAGGCACCATAAGCGACATCATACCATTTGTTTTCTTCCTGGAGCATGCCCTGCGAAGAGTGCTGGATCAGGCAGTAGATGAGCGTGAAGAGGAAGAGGAAGAGTTGTGGTGTCCATCACCCCCACAAACAGCCTTATCAGCATCGCTTGCTGGACCTGCGGCAACGCAGGAAGAGGATTGTGAGGAAGAGGAGTCAGAGGAGGAATGTGGCTTTGAGGAGGAGGAGGAAGACAGAGCACAACAGGCATCCCAGGGTGCTCGTTGTTGTCACCTCTCTGGTACCCATGGTGTTGTACGTGGCTGGGGGGAAGAAGATACCCTCAGTGAGATCAGTGAGGACGAGGAACGGGACATGATTAGCTCGGCATCCAACCTTGTTCAAATGGGTTCTTTCATGCTGTCGTGCCTGTTGAGGGACCCTCGTATAAAAAAGCTGAAGGAGAACGACCTGTACTGGGTGTCCATGCTCCTCGACCCCCGGTATAAGCATAAAGTGCCTGAAATGTTACCAAATTCCAGCAAGTCTTAAAGGATGGAGCATTTTAAGAATAAATTAAAAACTATGCTTTACACAGCGTATAAGGATGATGCCACAGCACCATGGGAATGTAACAGGGGAAGAGATGAAATTAATCCTCCTCCCACGAACACGGCGGCAAGGACAGGACGCTTTCCTGACATCTTGTTGATGGAGGACATGCGTACCTTTTTAACTCCCATGCATCCCCAGAGTCTTTCGGGATCCAGCCTCAGAGAAAGACTCAACCGACAGGTAGCAGACTACCTAGCTTTAACTGCGGATCTCGACACTCTCAGGAGCGATGGACCCCTTGACTACTGGGTGTGCAGGCTTGACTTGTGGCCTGAGCTATCCCAATTTGCAATGTAACTTCTGGCCTGCCCCGCTTCAAGTGTCCTGTCCGAAAGGACTTTCAGTGCAGCAGGAGGTTTTGTCACTGAGAAGAGAAGTCGCCTAGGTCAAAAAAGCCTTGACTATCTAACTTTTATAAAAATGAATGAAGGCTGGATCTCGAAGGGACTGACATTGGGCGATACATTTGATTAAAAAAGGCCTGATGATGAGATGAGCTGGCTTGGGCTACAACTGGTACACAGGCTGGCCTTTTTTTTTTGTTATAAAGCCGGAGGACTTGCTTGACTTATCCGCCAACAACTAGTGTTCAAGCCACAAGCTTTTAGGGCACTTTATAAATGTTTTACAAACATCAATTTTTCTGGCCGCTGCTACAGCAGTTGCTACAACAATACCCAAATTTTTCAGTCATTTGTACATTCCTAATTTTTCTTGCCTCTGCTGCTGCTCTGTGGGTACAAAACTCAAATAAAAAAAATAAGGCACATAACAGTGATTAAACTGTTACGAATAGTACAACTTAGCACACCACTCATATCTGGTGGACCATTAAATTGAACGTGCAGTGCCCCAAATTTGAAGGAGGAGGACTGACCAAGCATCTTTATCCGTCTCTTGGTTGCTCTAAATTATCTCTGTGTTCCATCTATGCCATACCTGTACTCTAATGTGCAAAAGGGTGGCATATGTGGTGTTTCATGCTGTTGTGCCTGTTGCGGGTCGTGGCCCATGGTATAAAAAGGCTGAAAGAGAACGACCTGTAATGGGTGCCCCAGCAAATTTTTAGAAAAATGTTCCCGGTTCCTCTCAATTATCTCCGGGTTTCTAAAATGGATGCCATACCTGTACTCGCTTGTGCAAAAGGATGGCATATGTGGTGTTTCCTGCAGTTATTTCTGTTGAGGGTGCTGGACCCTTTTATAAAAATGCTGAAGGAGAACGACCTGGAGTGGTTGTCCAAGCATGGTTTTTTGGGCAATTTCATGTTTCCCAACAATTATCTCTGGGTTTCTAAAATCAATGCCGTACCAGTACTCTATTGTTCAAAAGGATGCCATATGTCCTCTTTACTGATGTTGTTTCATATGCGGGTCCTGGACTCTCTTATAAAAAGGCTGAAGTAGAAAGAAGTGTCCTGTGTGTCCATCCAAACCTTTTTTTGATTAAAATTCCAGGTTGCAAAAAAATTATCTCCCGGTTTCTAAAATCAATGCTTTACCTGTACTTTACCTGTATTTTTCAAAAGGATGCCATATCATGTCCTCTTTCATGCTGGTGTTTTGTTTGAGGGTCCTGGACCCTCTTATAAAAAGGCCTAAGGAGAAAGAAGTGTACTGGGTGTCCAACTGTCCAATCAATGTTTTTTTTATATTTCACAGTTGCAAAAATGTATCTCTGGGTTTCTAAATTCAATGCTGTACCTGTACTCTATTGTTCAAAAGGATGCTATATCATGTCCTCTTTCCTGCTGGTGTTTTGTTTGAGGGTCCTGGACCCTCTTATAAAAAGGCCTAAGGAGAAAGAAGTGTACTGGGTGTCCACTCAATGTATTTTTCTATTTCCCATTTGCCCAAAATTATCTCTGGGTTTGTAAAATCAATGCTGTACCTGTACTCTATTGTTCAAAAGGATGCCATATGTCCTCTTTCCTGCTGGTGTTTTGTTTGAGGGTCCTGGACCCTCTTATAAAAAAAGCCTAAGGAGAAAGAAGTGTACTGGGTGTCCATCGAATCATTTTTTTGATTCAAATTTCCATTTGCAACACATTATCTCAGGGTTTCTAAAATCAATGCCTTTCCTGTAATCTATTTTTCAAAAGGATGCCATATGTCCTCTTTCCTGCTGGTGTTTTGTTTGAGGGTCCTGGATCCTCTTATAAAAAGGCCTAAGGAGAAAGAAGTGTACTGGGTGTCCATCGAATCATTTTTTTTATTCAAATTTCCATTTGCAACAAATTATCTCTGGGTTTCTAAAATCAATGCCTTTCCTGTAATATATTTTTCAAAAGGATGCCATATGTCCTCTTTCCTGCTGGTGTTTTGTTTGAGGGTTCTGGACCCTCTTATAAAAAGGCCTAAGGAGAAAGAATTGTACTGGGTGTCCATCGAATCGTTTTTTGATTCAAATTCTCGGTTGCAACAAATTATCTCCGGGTTTCTAAAATCAATGCCTTTCCTATAATCTTTTTTTCAAAAGGATGCCATATGTCCTCTTTCCTGCTGTTGGTTTTGTTGAGTGTCCTGGAGCCTCTGCTAAAAAGGCCTAAGGATAAATAAGTGTACTGGGTGTCTCTTCAATGTTTTTTTAGATTTCCCGGTTGTAACAAATTATCTCTGTGTTTCTAAAATCAATGCCTTTCCTGTAATCTATTTTTCAAAAGGATGCCATATGTCCTCTTTCATGCTGTTGTTTCTGTTGAGGCTCCGGGACCCTCTTATAAAAAGGCCTAAGGAAAAAGAATTGTACTGGGTGTCTAATCAATGTTTTTTTAGATTTCCCGGTTGCAACAAATTATCTCTGGGTTTCTAAAATCAATGCCTTTCCTGTAATCTATTTTTCAAAAGGATGCAATATGTCCTCTTTCCTGATGGTGTTTTGTTTGAGGGTCCTGGAGCCTCTGCTAAAAAGGCCTAAGGAGAAAGAAGTGTACTGGGTGTCCATCGAATCATTTTTTTTATTCAAATTCCCGGTTGCAACAAATTATCTCCGGGTTTCTAAATTCAATGCCTTTCCTGTAATCTATTTTTCAAAAGGATGCCATATGTCCTCTTTCCTGCTGCTGGTTTTGATGAGGGTCCTGGAGCCTCTGCTAAAAAGGCATTTGTACATTCCTAATTTTTCTGGCCTCTGCTGCTGCTCTGTGGGTACAAAACTCAAATAAAAAAAATAAGGCACATAACAGTGATTAAACTGTTACGAATAGTACAACTTAGCACACCACTCATATCTGGTGGACCATTAAATTGAACGTGCAGTGCCCCAAATTTGAAGGAGGAGGACCGACCAAGCATCTTTATCCGTCTCTTGGTTGCTCTAAATTATCTCCGTGTTCCATCTATGCCATACCTGTACTCTAATGTGCAAAAGGGTGGCATATGTGGTGTTTCATGCTGTTGTGCCTGTTGCGGGTCGTGGCCCATGGTATAAAAAGGCTGAAGGAGAAGACCTGTAATGGGTGCCCCAGCAAATTTTTAGAAAAATGTTCCCGGTTCCTCTCAATTATCTCCGGGTTTCTAAAATGGATGCCATACCTGTACTCGCTTGTGCAAAAGGATGGCATATGTGGTGTTTCCTGCAGTTATTTCTGTTGAGGGTGCTGGACCCTTTTATAAAAATGCTGAAGGAGAACGACCTGGAGTGGTTGTCCAAGCATGGTTTTTTGGGCAATTTCACGTTTCCCAACAATTATCTCTGGGTTTCTAAAATCAATGCCGTACCAGTACTCTATTGTTCAAAAGGATGCCATATGTCCTCTTTACTGATGTTGTTTCATATGCGGGTCCTGGACTCTCTTATAAAAAGGCTGAAGTAGAAAGAAGTGTCCTGTGTGTCCATCCAAACCTTTTTTTGATTAAAATTCCAGGTTGCAAAAAAATTATCTCCCGGTTTCTAAAATCAATGCTTTACCTGTACTTTACCTGTATTTTTCAAAAGGATGCCATATCATGTCCTCTTTCATGCTGGTGTTTTGTTTGAGGGTCCTGGACCCTCTTATAAAAAGGCCTAAGGAGAAAGAAGTGTACTGGGTGTCCAACTGTCCAATCAATGTTTTTTTTATATTTCACAGTTGCAAAAATGTATCTCTGGGTTTCTAAATTCAATGCTGTACCTGTACTCTATTGTTCAAAAGGATGCCATATCATGTCCTCTTTCCTGCTGGTGTTTTGTTTGAGGGTCCTGGACCCTCTTATAAAAAGGCCTAAGGAGAAAGAAGTGTACTGGGTGTCCACTCAATGTATTTTTCTATTTCCCATTTGCCCAAAATTATCTCTGGGTTTGTAAAATCAATGCTGTACCTGTACTCTATTGTTCAAAAGGATGCCATATGTCCTCTTTCCTGCTGGTGTTTTGTTTGAGGGTCCTGGACCCTCTTATAAAAAGGCCTAAGGAGAAAGAAGTGTACTGGGTGTCCATCGAATCATTTCTTTGATTCAAATTTCCATTTGCAACAAATTATCTCAGGGTTTCTAAAATCAATGCCTTTCCTGTAATCTATTTTTCAAAAGGATGCCATATGTCCTCTTTCCTGCTGGTGTTTTGTTTGAGGGTCCTGGACCCTCTTATGAAAAGGCCTAAGGAGAAAGAAGTGTACTGGGTGTCCATCGAATCATTTTTTTGATTCAAATTTCCATTTGCAACAAATTATCTCTGGGTTTCTAAAATCAATGCCTTTCCTGTAATCTATTTTTCAAAAGGATGCCATATGTCCTCTTTCCTGCTGGTGTTTTGTTTGAGGGTTCTGGACCCTCTTATAAAAAGGCCAAAGGAGAAAGAATTGTACTGGGTGTCCATCGAATCGTTTTTTTGATTCAAATTCCCGGTTGCAACAAATTATCTATGGGTTTCTAAAATCAATGCCTTTCCTATAATCTTTTTTTCAAAAGGATGCCATATGTCCTCTTTCCTGCTGCTGGTTTTGTTGAGTGTCCTGGAGCCTCTGCTAAAAAGGCCTAAGGATAAATAAGTGTACTGGGTGTCTATTCAATGTTTTTTTAGATTTCCCGGTTGTAACAAATTATCTCTGTGTTTCTAAAATGAATGCCTTTCCTGTAATCTATTTTTCAAAAGGATGCCATATGTCCTCTTTCATGCTGTTGTTTCTGTTGAGGCTACGGGACCCTCTTATAAAAAGGCCTAAGGAAAAAGAATTGTACTGGGTGTCTAATCAATGTTTTTTTAGATTTCCCGGTTGCAACAAATTATCTCTGGGTTTCTAAAATCAATGCCTTTCCTGTAATCTATTTTTCAAAAGGATGCAATATGTCCTCTTTCCTGATGGTGTTTTGTTTGAGGGTCCTGGAGCCTCTGCTAAAAAGGCCTAAGGAGAAAGAAGTGTACTGGGTGTCCATCGAATCATTTTTTTAATTCAAATTCCCGGTTGCAACAAATTATCTCCGGGTTTCTAAATTCAATGCCTTTCCTGTAATCTATTTTTCAAAAGGATGCCATATGTCCTTTTTCCTGCTGCTGGTTTTGATGAGGGTCCTGGAGCCTCTGCTAAAAAGGCCTAAGGATAAATAAGTGTACTGGGTGTCTATTCAATGTTTTTTTAGATTTCCCGGTTGTAAAAATTATCTCTGTGTTTCTAAAATCAATGCATTTCCTGTAATCTATTTTTCAAAAGGATTCCATATGTCCTCTTTCATGCTGTTTTTTCTGTTGAGGCTCCGGGACCCTCTTATAAAAAGGCCTAAGGATAAAGAAGTGTACTGGGTGTCTAATCAATGTGTTTTTAGATTTCACGGTTGCAACAAATTATCTCAGGGTTTCTAAAATCAATGCCTTTCCTATAATCTATTTTTCAAAAGGATGCCATATGTCCTCTTTCCTGCTGGTGTTTTGTTTGAGGGTCCTGGACCCTCTTATAAAAAGGCCTAAGGAGAAAGAAGTGTACTGGGTGTCCATCGAATCATTTTTTTGATTCAAATTTCCATTTGCTACAAATTATCTCTGGGTTTCTAAAATCAATGCCTTTGCAGAAATCTATTTTTCAAAAGGATGCCATATGTCCTCTTTCCTGCTGGTGTTTTGTTTGAGGGTTCTGGACCCTCTTTTAAAATGGCCTAAGGAGAAAGAATTGTACTGGGTGTCAATCAAATCATTTTTTTGATTCAAATTCCCGTTTGCAACAAATTATCTCCGGGTTTCTAAAATCAATGCCTTTCCTATAATCTTTTTTTCAAAAGGATGCCATATGTCCTCTTTCCTGCTGCTGGTTTTGTTGAGTGTCCTGGAGCCTCTGCTAAAAAGGCTTAAGGATAAATAAGTGTACTGGGTGTCTATTCAATTTTTTTTTTTAGATTTCCCGGTTGTAACAAATTATCTCTGTGTTTCTAAAATCAATGCCTTTCCTGTAATCTATTTTTCAAAAGGATGCCATATGTCCTCTTTCATGCTGTTGTTTCTGTTGAGGCTCCGGGACCCTCTTATAAAAAGGCCTAAGGAAAAAGATTTGTACTGGGTGTCTAATCAATGTTTTTTTAGATTTCCCGGTTGCAACAAATTATCTCTGGGTTTCTAAAATCAATGCCTTTCCTGTAATCTATTTTTCAAAAGTATGCAAAATGTCCTCTTTCCTGATGGTGTTTTGTTTGAGGGTCCTGGAGCCTCTGCTAAAAAGGCCTAAGGAGAAAGAAGTGTACTGGGTGTCCATCAAATCATTTTTTTGATTCAAATTCCCGGTTGCAACAAATTATCTCCGGGTTTCTAAAATCAATGCCTTTCCTGTAATCTATTTTTCAAAAGGATGCCATATGTCCTCTTTCCTGCTGCTGGTTTTGTTGAGGGTCCTGGAGCCTCTGCTAAAAAGGCCTAAGGATAAAGAAGTGTACTGGGTGTTTATTCAATGTTTTTTTAGATTTCCCGGTTGTAACAAATTATCTCTGTGTTTCTAAATTCAATGCCTTTCCTGTAATCTATTTTTCAAAAGGATGCCATATGTCCTCTTTCATGCTGTTGTTTCTGTTGAGGCTCCGGGACCCTCTTATAAAAAGGCCTAAGGATAAATAAGTGTACTGGGTGTCTAATCAATGTTTTTTTAGATTTCCCGGTTGCAACAAATTATCTATGGGTTTCTAAAATCAATGCCTTTCCTGTAATCTATTATTCAAAAGGATGCCAAATGTCCTCTTTCCTGCTGATGGTTTTGTTGAGGGTCCTGGAGCCTCTGCTAAAAAGGCCTAAGGATAAATAAGTGTACTGGGTGTATAATCAATGTTTTATTAGATTTCCCGGTTGCAACAAATTATCTCTGGGTTTCTAAAATAAATGCCTTTCCTGTAAACTATTTTTCAAAAGGATGCCATATGTCCTCTTTCCTGATGGTGATTTGTTTGAGGGTCCTGGAGCCTCTGCTAAAAAGGCCTAAGGAGAAAGAAGTGTACTGGGTGTCCATCGAATCATTTTTTGATTCAAATTCCCGGTTGCAACAAATTATCTCCGGGTTTCTAAAATCAATGCCTTTCATATAATCTTTTTTTCAAAAGGATGCCATATGTACTCTTTCATGCTGTTGTTTCTGTTGAGGCTCTGGGACCCTCTTATAAAAAGGCCTAAGGATAAAGAAGTGTACTGGGTGTCCAATCAATGTTTTTTTCTATTTCCCGGTTCATATAAATTATCTCTGGGATTCTTAAATCAATGCCTTACCTGTAATCTATTATTCAAAAGGATGCCATATGTCCTCTTTCATGCTGTTGTTTCTGTTGAGGCTCCGGGACCCTCTTATAAAAAGGCCTAAGGATAAAGAAGTGTACTGGGTGTCCAATAAATGTGTTTTTTTTATTTCACGGTTCATATAAATTATCTCAGGGCTTCTTAAATCAATGCCTTACCTGTAATCTATTATTCAAAAGGATGCCATATGTCCTCTTTCATGCTGTTGTTTCTGTTGAGGCTCTGGGACCCTCTTATAAAAAGGCCTAAGGAAAAAGAAGTGTACTGGGTGTCCAATCAATGTTTTTTTCTATTTCCCGGTTCATATAAATGATCTCTGGGATTCTAAAATCAATGCCTTAACTGTAATCAATTGTTCACAAGGATGCCATATGTCCTCTTTCATGCTGTTGTTTCTGTTGAGGCTCCTGGACCCTCTTATAAAAAGGCCTAAGGATAAAGAAGTGTACTGGGTGTCCAATCAATGTGTTTTTTTATTTCACGGTTCATATAAATTATCTCAGGGCTTCTTAAATCAATGCCTTACCTGTAATCTATTATTCAAAAGGATGCCATATGTACTCTTTCATGCTGTTATTTCTGTTGAGGCTCCGGGACCCTCTTATAAAAAGGCCTAAGGAAAAAGAATTGTACTGGGTGTCCAATCAATGTTTTTTTCTATTTCCCGGTTCATATAAATGATCTCTGGGATTCTAAAATAAATGCCTTAACTGTAATCAATAGTTCACAAGTATGCCATATGTCCTCTTTCATGCTGTTGTTTCTGTTGAGGCTCCGGGACCCTCTTATAAAAAGGCCTAAGGATAAAGAAGTGTACTGGGTGTCCAATCAATTTTTTTTTCTATTTCCCGGTTCATATAAATTATCTCTGGGATTCTTAAATCAATGCCTTACCTGTAATCTATTATTCAAAAGGATGCCATATGTCCTATTTCATGCTGTTATTTCTGTTGAGGCTCCGGGACCCTCTTATAAAAAGGCCTAAGGAAAAAGAATTGTACTGGGTGTCCAATCAATGTTTTTTTCTATTTCCCGGTTCATATAAATGATCTCTGGGATTCTAAAATCAATGCCTTAACTGTAATCAATTGTTCACAAGGATGCCATATGTCCTCTTTCATGCTGTTGTTTCTGTTGAGGCTCCGAGACCCTCTTATAAAAAGGCCTAAGGATAAAGAAGTGTACTGGGTGTCCAATCAATGTTTTTTTTTTATTTCACAGTTGCAAAAAAATGATCTATGGCTTTCTAAAATCAATGCCTTACCTGTCATCTATTGTTCAAAAGGATGCCATGTGTCCTCTTTCCTGCTGTCGTTTCTGTTGAGGGTCCGGGACCCTCTTATAAAAAGGCCTAAGGATAAAGAAGTGTACTGGGTGTCCAATCAATGTTTTTTTCTATTTCCCATTTGTCAAAAGTTATCTCTGGGTTTCTAAAATCAATGATGTACCTGTACTCTATTGTTCAAAAGGATGCCATATGTCCTCTTTCCTGCTGTTGTTTGTGTTGAGGGTCTGGAACACTCTTCTAAAAAGGCCAAAGGAGAACGACCTGTACTGTACTGGGTGTCCAATCATGTTTTTGTTTTCAATTTCACGGTTCATAATAAATATCGCCGTGTAACTAAAATCAATGCCATACCTGTACTCTATTGTTTAAAAGGATGGCATATGTGGTGTTTCATTCTGTTGGGGTTGTTGAGGGTCGTGGCTGTGGGACAGCATATAAAACGGCTGAAGGAGAACGACCTGTACAGCCTTGCTCCTCTTTTTAGGCAGGCCAGCTCTTTGCATACATGCCCACAGACTCTGTAACGCATGCCTCTTTTAGGGTGAGGTGCAGCCATAATGCAGGGTCAGAACCTCTGCCTGCAACTGTTATACTCGATTTTGCGAAAGGAAGTAACCTTACCATGGTTCCCTGCACGCACGTATTGTTGTTATATTTTGGTGAGGGTAATCATGATGGCCATGTAGACCACCACCGAGAGTCCTGGAAGTAACAGGGATGAGATGAAAGTGCTAAGAATAGTACTACTTGAAACAACAGAGTTAGCCATGGGTGTTAATCCAAGACCGCTTGGCTTTATTTTTGTTTTGGGTGCGGCTAATCATGCAGGCCATATAGAGCTGCCACCATTCGGTGTTGTATCAGCTATTAAACTAATAAGAACAGAACTACCAAAATACAGCCAATGAAGGGCCTTATGAAGACTGAGCCAAGGTTGGATTGTAGTATTTGGTTAGGCTAATCATGATGGCCATGTAGACCACCACCGAGAGTCCTGGAAGTAACAGGGATGAGATGAAAGTGCTAAGAATAGTACTACTTGAAACAACCGAGTTAGCCATGGGTGTTAATCCAAGACCGCTTGGCTTTATTTTTGTTTTGGGTGCGGCTAATCATGCAGGCCATATAGAGCTGCCACCATTCTGTGTTGTATCAGCTATTAAAATAATAAGAACTGTACTACCAAAATACAGCCAATGAAGGGCCTATGAAGACTGAGCAAAGGTTGGATTGTAGTATTTTGTTAGGCTAATCATGATGGCCATGTAGACCACCCGTAACAGGGATTAAAGTGCTAAGAATAGTACTAATTGAAAAAACCGAGTTAGCCATGGGTGTTAGTCTAAGACCGCTCAGCTTTCTTTTGGGTTTGGGTGCAGCTAATCATGAAGGCCAGATAGACCTGCCACCATTCGGTGTTGTAACAGGTATTAAACTGCTAAGAACAGTACTACTTAACCCAACCTAGTTACCATGGGTCCCAGAGCATATGTTTTGTTATTATATTTTGTAAGGGTAATCATGCAGGCCATATAGACCTCCACCTATAGGGTGAGTATGAGTAACAGCTATTAAAATGCTAAGGACATTGCTAATTAACACAACATAGTTACCATGGGTCACAGACCAAGAGCAGATGTCTTATTATTATATTTTGTATGGGTAATCATCCAGGCCGTATAGACCTCACCAAATAGGGGGAGTTACAGAGATTAAAGTGCTAAGAATGGTACTACTTAAAACACAACCTAGTTAAAATGGGTCCCAGACTGCATGTCTTATTATTATATTTTTTCAGGGTAATCAGGCAGGCCATATAGATCACCCCCGATAGGGGGGTAACAGGGATTAAAGTGCTAAGAAAAGTACTAATTAACACAAGCTAGTTATCATGGGTCCAACACCGTGTGTCTTGTTGATATACTTTGTCAGGGTAATCATGCAGGCCATATAGACCTCCCTTAATAGGGGGAGTAACAGGGATTACAGTTCTAAGAATAGTACTACTTAAACACAACCTAATTACCATGGGTCCAAGACCAGATGTTTTCTTATTATACTTTGTCAGGCTAATCACGCAGGCCATATAGAGCTCCAACAAAAGGGGGGGTAAGAGGGATTCAAGTGATAAGAAAAGTTTTACTTAACACAACAAAATTACCATGGGTCCCAGACTGTGTGTCTTGTTGTTATACTTTGTCAGGGTAATCATAACCGCCATATAGACCTCCACCAATAGGGGGAGTTACAGGGCTGAAAGTGCGAAGAATAGTACTACTTAACACAACCTAGTTGGGTCCAAGACCGCATGTTTAATTATTAGACTTTATCAGGGTAATTATATATCTAACAAATCTATCTATCTATCTATCTATCTATCGATTCTATCTAACTATCAATCTATGTATATCTATCTATCCTATCTATCGATCTATCTTCTGTCCGGGATGTTTTGAGACAGCCACTTGTGTTTCTGACAAATTTGAAGTAGGGGGACAGAACAATCATCTTCTTCCATCTCCCGGTTCCAAAAATGAAGGCCATATAGACCTCATCCGATAGGGGGGAGTAACAGGTTGTAGTAAAATGTTAAGAATAGTACTACTTAACACACCATGGGTCACAGACCACATGTCTTATTGTTATACTCTGTCAGGGAAATTATATATATTTCAAATCGATTAATTTATATATCAAATCGATCAAACTATCAAACGTATCGATCAAATGTAGATTGCATCTATTGATCGATGTAATTCGTATCTATAAAATGTATATTACATATATTGGGTGATGTCATTCGTATCTATAAAATGTATATTGCATCTTTGATTCGATAACATTCATATCTATCAAATGTATATTGTATCTATTGATCGATGTAATTCGTATCTATCAAATGTAGATTGCATCTATTGAGCTATGTACAGTGTATCGATAATATGTATATTGCATCGATTGAGCTATGTAATCTATGTATCTATCTATCAAATCTATCTCGTGGTTGTGCAAGTGGACTGTTTGAGGTTGATTGCGGTGCGTTACACTTGGAGTTTGCTCTGTCACTGTGATGTGGCCGTAACCCTTACACTACCTGATAGATACGACATCATAACTGATGTTTTAAAGCACGTTATTGCAAACAATTTTGGAATGTTAGGTGATTTAGGCCCTTTATGGGTTAAAAGCAGATTCTGCATAAACTATGTAATTTTCAATGGGAGTTTTGCCAGGGATCCCCCTCCAGCATGCCACAGTCCAGGTGTTAGTCCCCTTGAAACAACTTTTCCATCACTATTGTGGCCAGAAAGAGTCCTTGTAGGTTTTAAAGTTCGCCTGCCTATTTAAGTCAATTCGCGACATCACTATTGTTTGGCAGTCGGCACTAAAATTTGGTATAACTGTTGTTCGGCACTAATATTTGTTATAACTGTTGGCTAGCACTAATATTTGGTACAACTGTTGGACAGCACTAATATTTGTTATAACTGTTGTTTGGCAGTCTGCACTAATATTTGGTATAACTGCTGGTCGACGCTAATATTTTTTATAACTGTTGGCCAGCACTAATATTTGGTACAACGTTTGGCTAGCACTAATATTTATTATAACTGTTGTTCGGCGCTAATATTTGGTATAACTGTTGGTCTGCACTAGTGATGTTGCGAATTGTTTGTCTGCAAATAGTTCCCGGCGAACATAGCTTGTTCGCGTTCGCCGCGGCGGGCGAACATATGCGATGTTCGATCCACCCCTATTTGTCATCATTGAGTAAACTTTGACCCTGTATCTCACAGTCTGCAGACACATTGCAGCCAATCAGCAGCAGACACTCCCTCCCAGACCCTACCAGCTCCTGGACAGCAGCCATTTTAGATTCATTCGGAAGCTGCATTGTTAGTGAGAGGAGGGACAGTGTAGCTGCTGGTGATTTTATAGGGAAATTGATAGCTAGGCTAGTGTATTCAGTGTCCACTACAGTCCTGAAGGACTCATCTGATCTCTGCTATAAGAACAGCACCCCAAAAAGCCCTTTCTAGGGCTAGAACATCATTTTTTTCCCTGTGTAATCTAATTGCAGTTGCTTGCCTGCCAAGCCACTTGCCCAGTGCCACCACTCATATCTGGTGTAACAGTAGTTTAAATAATTAAAAAAACAAAAACTTTTTTGACTGTGAAACATCAGTCTGCTAGTGTAATATAATTGCAGTTGCCTGCCTGCCAGCGTGTGTGCCAGGCCCACTTGCCCAGTGCCACCACTCATATCTGGTGTAACAGTAGTGTAAATAATTAAAAAAAACTTTTTTGACTGTGAAACATCAGTCTGCTAGTGTAATCTAATTGCAGTTGCCTGCCTGCTAGCGTGTGTGCCAGGCCCACTTGCCCAGTGCCACTACTCATATCTGGTGTAACAGTAGTGTAAATAATTTTTTAAAAAAAACTTTTTTGACTGTAAAACATCATTCTGCTAGTGTAATCTAATTGCAGTTGCCTGCCTGCCAGCGTTTGTGCCAGGCCCACTTGCCCAGTGCCACCACTCATATCTGGTGTAACAGTAGTGTAAATAATTTAAAAAAAAAAAAAACTTTTTTGACTGTGAAACATCAGTCTGCTAGTGTAATCTAATTGCAAATGCCTACCTGCCAGCGTTTGTGCCAGGCCCACTTGCCCAGTGCCACCACTCATATCTGGTGTAACAGTAGTGTAAATAATTTTTTAAAAAAACTTTTTTGACTGTGAAACATGTCTGCTAGTGTAATCTAATTGCAGTTGCCTGCCTGCCAGCGTGTGTGCCAGGCCCACTTGCCCAGTGCCACCACCCATATATGGTGTAACAGTAGTGTAAATAATTTAAAAAAAAACTTTTTTGACTGTGAAACATCAGTCTGCTAGTGTAATCTAATTGCAGTTGCCTGCCTGCCAGCGTGTGTGCCAGGCCCACTTGCCCAGTGCCACCACTTATATCTGGTGTAACAGTAGTGTAAATAATTAAAAAAAAAAAAATTTGACTGTGAAACATCAGTCTGCTAGTGTAATCTAATTGCAGTTGCCTGCCTGCCAGCGTGTGTGCCAGGCCCACTTGCCCAGTGCTACCACTCATATCTGGTATAACAGTAGTGTAAATAATTAAAAAAAAAAATTGAACGTGAAACATCAGTCTGCTAGTGTAATCTAATTGCAGTTGCCTGCCTGCCTGCCAGCGTGTGTACCAGGCCCACTTGCCCAGTGCCACCACCCATATATGGTGTAACAGTAGTGTAAATAATTTAAAAAAAAACTTTTTTGACTGTGAAACATCAGTCTGCTAGTGTAATCTAATTGCAGTTGCCTCCCTGCCAGCGTGTGTGCCAGGCTCACTTGCCCAGTGCCACCACTCACATCTGGTGTAACAGTAGTGTAAATAATTTAAAAAAAAAACTTTTTGACTGTGAAACATCAGTCTGCTAGTGTAATCTAATTGCAGTTGCCTGCCTGCCAGCGTGTGTGCCAGGCCCACTTGCCCAGTGCCACCACTCATATCTGGTGTAACAGTACTGTAAATAATTTAAAAAAAAAACTGTTTTGGACTGTGAAACATCAGTCTGCTAGTGTAATATAATTGCAGTTGCCTGCCTGCCTGCCAGCGTGTGTGCCAGGCCCACTTGCCCAGTGCCACCACTCATATCTGGTGTAACAGTAGTGTAAATAATAAAAAAAAAAACTTTTTTGCCTGTGAAACATCAGTCTGCTAGTGTAATCTAATTGCAGTTGCCTCCCTGCTAGCGTGTGTGCCAAGCTCAATTGCCCAGTGCCACCACTCATATCTGGTGTAACAGTAGTGTAAATAATTTAAAAAAAAAAACTTTTTTGACTGTGAAACATCAGTCTGCTAGTGTAATCTAATTGCAGTTGCCTGCCTTCTATCGTGTGTGCCAGGCCCACTTGCCCAGTGCCACCACTCATATCTGGTGTAACAGTAGTGTAAATAATTTAAAAAAAAAAAACTTTTTTGACTGTGAAACATCAGTCTGCTTGTGTAATCTAATTGCAGTTGCCTGCCTGCCAGCGTGTGTGCCAGGCCCACTTGCCCAGTGCCACCACTTATATCTGGTGTAACAGTAGTGTAAATAATTAAAAAAAAAAAAACTTTTTTGACTGGGAAACATCAGTCTGCTAGTGTAATCTAATTGCAGTTGCCTGCCTGCCTGCCAGTGTGTGTGCCAGGCCCACTTGCCCAGTGCCACCACTTATATCTGGTGTAACAGAAGTGTAAATAATTAAAAAAATATATATTTTTTGATTGTGAAACATCAGTCTGCTAGTGTAATCTAATTGCAGTTGCCTGCCTGCCAGCGTGTGTGCCAGGCCCACTTGCCCAGTGCCACCACTCATATCTGGTGTAACAGTAGTGTAAATAATTTAAAAAAAAAAAACTTTTTTGACTGTGAAATATCAGTCTGCTAGTGTAATCTAATTGCAGTTGCCTGCCTTCTAGCGTATGTGCCAGGCCCACATGCCCAGTGCCACCACTCATATCTGGTGTAACAGTAGTGTAAATAATAAAAAAAAAACTTTTTTTGACTGTGAAACATCAGTCTGCTAGTGTAATCTAATTGCAGTTGCCTGCCTGCTAGCGTGTGTGCCAGGCCCACTTGCCCAGTGCCACCACTCATATCTGGTGTAACAGTAGTGTAAATAATTAAAAAAAAACTTTTTTGACTGTGAAACATCAGTCTGCTAGTGTAATCTAATTGCAGTTGCCTCCCTGCTAGCGTGTGTGCCAGGCTCACTTGCCCAGTGCCACCACTCATATCTGGTGTAACAGTAGTGTAAATAATTAAAAAAAAAAAAAAACTTTTTTGACTGTGAAACATCAGTCTGCTAGTGTAATCTAATTGCAGTTGCCTGCCTGCTAGCGTTTGTGCCAGGGCCACTTGCCCAGTGCCACCACTCATATCTGGTAAAACAGTAGTGTAAATAATTTAAAAAAAACAACTTTTTTGACTGTGAAACATCAGTCTGCTAGTGTAATCTAATTGCAGTTGCCTGCCTTCTAGCGTGTGTGCCAGACCCACTTGCCCAGTGCCACCACTCATATCTGGTGTAACAGTAGTGTAAATAATTAAAAAAAAAAAACTTTTTTGCCTGTGAAACATCAGTCTGCTAGTGTAATCTAATTGCAGTAGCCTGCCTGCCAGCGTGTGTGCCAGGCCCACTTGCCCAGTGCCACCACTTATATCTGGTGTAACAGTAGTGTAAATAATTAAAAAAAAAAAAAACTTTTTTGACTGGGAAACATCAGTCTGCTAGTGTAATCTAATTGCAGTTGCCTGCCTGCCTGCCAGTGTGTGTGCCAGGCCCACTTGCCCAGTGCCACCACTTATATCTGGTGTAACAGAAGTGTAAATAATTAAAAAAAAATATATTTTTTGATTGTGAAACATCAGTCTGCTAGTGTAATCTAATTGCAGTTGCCTGCCTGCCAGCGTGTGTGCCAGGCCCACTTGCCCAGTGCCACCACTCATATCTGGTGTAACAGTAGTGTAAATAATTTAAAAAAAAAAAACTTTTTTGACTGTGAAATATCAGTCTGCTAGTGTAATCTAATTGCAGTTGCCTGCCTTCTAGCGTATGTGCCAGGCCCACATGCCCAGTGCCACCACTCATATCTGGTGTAACAGTAGTGTAAATAATAAAAAAAAAACTTTTTTTGACTGTGAAACATCAGTCTGCTAGTGTAATCTAATTGCAGTTGCCTGCCTGCTAGCGTGTGTGCCAGGCCCACTTGCCCAGTGCCACCACTCATATCTGGTGTAACAGTAGTGTAAATAATTAAAAAAAAACTTTTTTGACTGTGAAACATCAGTCTGCTAGTGTAATCTAATTGCAGTTGCCTCCCTGCTAGCGTGTGTGCCAGGCTCACTTGCCCAGTGCCACCACTCATATCTGGTGTAACAGTAGTGTAAATAATTAAAAAAAAAAAAACTTTTTTGACTGTGAAACATCAGTCTGCTAGTGTAATCTAATTGCAGTTGCCTGCCTGCTAGCGTTTGTGCCAGGGCCACTTGCCCAGTGCCACCACTCATATCTGGTAAAACAGTAGTGTAAATAATTTAAAAAAAACAACTTTTTTGACTGTGAAACATCAGTCTGCTAGTGTAATCTAATTGCAGTTGCCTGCCTTCTAGCGTGTGTGCCAGACCCACTTGCCCAGTGCCACCACTCATATCTGGTGTAACAGTAGTGTAAATAATTAAAAAAAAAAAACTTTTTTGCCTGTGAAACATCAGTCTGCTAGTGTAATCTAATTGCAGTAGCCTGCCTGCCAGCGTGTGTGCCAGGCTCACAGCGTATACTGTGCCCACTTGCCCAGTGCCACCACTCATATCTGGTGTAACAGTAGTGTAAATAATTTAAAAAAAATTTTTTGACTGTGAAACATCAGTCTGATAGTGTAATCTAATTGCAATTGCCTGCCTGCTAGCGTGTGTGCCAGGCCCACTTGCCCAGTGCCACCACTCATATCTGGTGTAACAGTAGTGTAAATAATTTAAAAAAAAAAAATTTGGACTGTGAAACATCAGTCTGCTAGTGTAATCTAATTGCAGTTGCCTGCCTGCCAGCGTGTGTTCCAGGCTCACAGCGTATACTGTGCCCACTTGCTCAGTGCCACCACTCATATCTGGTGTAACAGTAGTGTAAATAATTTAAAAAACAAACAAACTTTTTTTGACTGTGAAACATCAGTCTGCTTGTGTAATCTAATTGCAGTTGCCTGCCTGCCAGCGTGTGTGCCAGACTCACAGCGTATACTGTGCCCACTTGCCCAGTGGCACCACTCATATCTTGTTTAATAGTAGTGTAAGTGTACATTTAAAAAAATAAAAACTTTTTGGACTGTGAAACATCAGTCTGCTTTTTTGTGTCAGGCTCACAGCGTATACTGTGCCCACTTGCCCAGTGCCACCACTCATATCTTGTTTAATAGTAGTGTAAGTGTACATTTAAAAAAAACAAAAAACTTTTTGGACTGTGAAACATCAGTCTGCTTTTTTGTTTCAGGCTCACAGCTTATACTGTGCCCACTTGCCCAGTGCCACCACTCATATCTTGTTTAATAGTAGTGTAAGTGTACATTTATAAAAATAAAAACTTTTTGGACTTTGGAACATCAGTCTGCTTTTTTGTGTCAGGCTCACAGCGTATACTGTGCCCACTTGCCCAGTGCCACCACTCATATCTTGTTTAATAGTAGTGTAAGTGTACATTTAAAAAAAAATGACAGGAAGAGGCAGGCTACCCCGCAGGCGCCGTCGTGGTGCTGCGATTCCCTTTGGCCCTAGAATAATGCCCAGTGTTCAGAGGCCACGTCCCATGAACTCGAAAAATCCTGAGGAAATAGTTGACTTTTTAACACAGGACACCCAATCTTCTATAGCGTCCGCTCCGAACCTTGATGCACCATCCTCCTCCAGCTTATCTTCGGGCACCTCTCAAGTTACCACTCACCCGCCTGCCGCCACCACCAACACTAGCACCACAGCCGCTTCACTTGATCTGTCAGAGGAGTTTTTTAAACATCAGTTGGAAGAAATGAGTGATGCGCAACCATCATTGATAGACAATGTAGATAACAGTAATATGTCTCAGTCAGGCAGCATTACAGACATGGACTTACGGTGTGATGATGATGTTGTACCAGCTGCTGCTTCCTTTGTTGATTTGTCAGATACAAGTGAAGCGGTTGATGATGATGTGTCCGTGGATGTCACGTGGGTGCCCGCTAGAAGAGAAGAAGAAGAGTGGGAAAGTTCAGATGGGGAGACAGAGAGGAGGAGGAGACGAGTTGGAAGCAGGGGGAGGTCCTCGCAAGGAGCTAGTGGCACAGTCACACAGCATGCATCGGCACCCGGGGTCAGCCAGACAGCACGCCAATCAACGCATGCTGTTGCCACCACCAGAATGCCGTCATCGCAGAGCTCAGCAGTGTGGCATTTTTTGTGTGTGTCTGCCTCTGACAACAGCAATGCCATTTGCAACCTGTGCCAAAAGAAACTGAGTCGTGGGAAGTCCAACACCCACCTAGGTACAACTGCTTTGCGAAGGCACATGGTCTCACATCACAAACGCCGATGGGAAGAACACATGAGTACAGCTTTATACATTGAACCGAAGTAAACTGTTAGATAATTTTATATTGTTTAAACAAACAACACATAAACAAAACAAAAAAAAACAACAAAAAAAGGGGGGGGGAAGGAATACACCCCCCTACTCATCAGCTCTAGGGTACAACCATTCTCCCCTTAAATTAGATTCTAATATAAAAAAATATTTTTATTTTTTTATTAAATATTCTTTTAATGAGGATTATTAGAGAAATAACAAATACAAGGAGCAATTTAAGTTTTGTTACATAGGTTACAATAAGACTGCCATTGGATGAGTGATCAAAAACAGATACAACAGTAATACATGGACAAATATCACCCGACAACATTTTTTGTAAAAGCAATAACTAAGTAAGAAACTTCAATAAATATATAAATGAAATCCTTGTTTTATAATATTTGTATAGCATGATGAAATTAGTTATTATTAAGGACCAACTGGTCCACTTAAACTCTAATGGAGCCAGGTAGCTACAAGGAGGACCCATATTATTAATGATACCTTGAACATCTAGGTCTTCTGACCTCCGATAAGGAAGGGGGGAAGGAGGGGAGAAGGAGAGAAAAAGAAAAAAAAAGGGGGGGGGGGACAAAGGAAAGAGGAAAAGAAGATTGCCTGAGAGTGAGGCCTTGGGTCAGTGTCAGGGATGTAAGAGTCCTATAAGAATCTAAACCTAGTAAAGGACATCCCAGTTGTGCCAAATCTCATGGTATAAATCTGTTTTTTTTAGAGATCGGAAGGCATATTCTTCCATATTTTTTATGTAGTCAACAATAGCTCTCACTTTATTTAATGTCGGAGGGGAAGACTGTTTCCAGTCTCTAGCTATAGCTAGTTTTGTAGCCATGAGTATGTATGAAGTTAGGATTCTATCCGCCTCAGTTAAATTTGAATATCCATGGTGCAGGAGACCCAAAGCTGGGCCAAAGTGTACAGAGAGCCTCAGCGCTCCCAACATCCCGAAAAACGTCTCTCCACAAGTCCCTAATTTTAGGACACTCCCACCAAATATGTGTCCCTAGGTTGCCACAGTTTCTCCAACATAGAGGAGAGGTAGTTTGGTAATATTTATGCAAGGTGACTGGTACCAGGTGCCATCTAGTAGATACTTTATAATATAATTCCCACAGAGTCGCACAGTGTAGGTGTTTTTTGGCCCTGAGTAGCTCCCCAAGCCATACATCTATCTCTATGCCCATATCTAAGTCTCTTTCCCATGCTCTGTATTGGCTATGCTTGGTAGGTTCCAGTGGGGATATCAGTAGGCTATAGTGAAATGAAAGAGCACCTTTGAGTGATCTACCCATATTCCATCTCTGTTCCCATTTAGTAGGTGTCCGGTCATATTGTCCTGACAGCCCCCACGACTTGAGAATGCTGGCTAATCTGAGAAATTCAAAATGAAGTGAGTTAGGTAGAAAAAACATCTGTCTTGCCTCATCAAAAGTAATTAATGTGCCATTGTTATATAACGCCGAGATCGGAAGGTTAGCAGTATCCGACCAAGCTCCTATATGAGTCTGAGATAATGAAACTAAGATACTGCAGATACTGTATACAGGCGAGGGATGCAGAGAAATTGTTAGCGTGTGCTTTTTAAGATCCCAGTGCTTCAAGAATTGAATTTTTAAAAGGAAGAATGATTTATTTCTGAGTATTAGTGTCTAATGACTTAATATATTTCCCCCATTTTGCAAAGGAGTTAATATTAATTTCCCATTCCATCTGTATTTTGACTTGTTCTAAAAACATTTGATATAATATTCTACTCTTAAATTCTGAAAGTTTAGGTTCTTTAGAAGACTGCCAATTTCTCAAAATGATTTCCCTACCCAATAAAATAACTGTATTTAATAACTTAGGCCTAGATTTAGAGTTGGGCGGTAGCCGTCAAAACCAGCGTTAGAGGCTCCTAACGCTGGTTTTTACCGCCCTCTGGTATTTGGAGCCAGTCATTAAAGGGTCTAACGCTCACTTTCCAGCCGCGACTTTTCCATACCGCAGATCCCCTTACGTCAATTGCGTATCCTATCTTTTCAATGGGATCTTTCTAACGCCGGTATTTAGAGTCGTGGCTGAAGTGAGCGTTAGAAATCTAACGACAAAACTCCAGCCGCGGAAAAAAGTCAGTAGTTAAGAGCTTTCTGGGCTAACGCCGGTTTATAAAGCTCTTAACTACTGTGCTCTAAAGTACACTAACACCCATAAACTACCTATGTACCCCTAAACCGAGGTCCCCCCACATCGCCGCCACTCTATTAAAATTTTTTAACCCCTAATCTGCCGACCGCACGCCGCTACCACCTACGTTATCCCTATGAACCCCTAATCTGCTGCCCCTAACACCGCCGACCCTATATTATATTTATTAACCCCTAATCTGCCCCCCTCACCGTCGCCTCCACCTGCCTACACTTATTAACCCCTAATCTGCCGAGCGGACCGCACCGCTACTATAATAAAGTTATTAACCCCTAATCTGCCTCACTCCTGCCTCAATAACCCTATAATAAATAGTATTAACCCCTAATCTGCCCTCCCTAACATCGCAGACACCTAACTTCAAGTATTAACACCTAATCTGCCGATCGGAGCTCACCGCTACTCTAATAAATTTTTAAACCCCTAAAGCTAATTCTAACCCTAACCCTAACACCCCCCTAAGTTAAATATAATTTTATTCTAACGAAATAAATTAACTCTTATTAAATAAATTATTCCTATTTAAAGCTAAATACTTACCTGTAAAATAAACCCTAATATAGCTACAATATAAATTATAATTATATATTGTAGCTATTTTAGGATTAATATTTATTTTACAGGCAACTTTGTATTTATTTTAACCAGGTACAATAGCTATTAAATAGTTAATAACTATTTAATAGTTACCTAGTTAAAATAATTACAAAATTACCTGTAAAATAAATCCTAACCTAAGTTACAATTAAACCTAACACTACACTATCAATAAATTAATTAAATAAAATACCTACAAATAAATACAATTAAATAAACTAACTAAAGTACAAAAAATAAAAAAGAACTAAGTTACAAAAAATAAAAAAATATTTACAAACATTAGAAAAATATTACAACAATTTTAAACTAATTACACCTACTCTAAGCCCCCTAATAAAATAACAAAGCCCCCCAAAATAAAAAAATGCCCTACCCTATTCTAAATTAAAAAAGTTCAAAGCTCTTTTACCTTACCAGCCCTGAAAAGGGCCCTTTGCGGGGCATGCCCCAAAGAATTCAGCTCTTTTGCCTGTAAAAAAAACACATACAATACCCCCCCCCCAACATTACAACCCACCACCCACACACCCCTAATCTAACCCAAACCCCCCTTAAATAAACCTAACACTAAGCCCCTGAAGATCTCCCTACCTTGTCTTCATCTCACCGGATTCAGCGATCGGTCCAGAAGAGGGTCCGAAGTCTTGATCCAAGCGGCGGCTGAAGAACTCCATCATCGGGCTGAAGTCGGAAGTCCATCATCGGGATGAAGTCTTCTATCAAGCCGCATCTTCAATCTTCTTTCTTCCGGAGCGGAGCCATCTTCTTCCAAGCCGACGCGGAACATCCTCTTCAACCGACGCCTACTCGCCGAATGACGGTTCCTTTAAATTACGTCATCCAAGATGGCGTCCCTCGAATTCCGATTGGCTGATAGGATTCTATCAGCCAATCGTAATTAAGGTAGGATTATTCTGATTGGCTGATGGAATCAGCCAATCAGATTCAAGTTCAATCTGATTGGCTGATTGGATCAGCCAATCAGATTGAGCTCGCATTCTATTGGCTGTTCCGATCAGCCAATAGAATGCGAGCTCAATCTGATTGGCTGATTGGGTCAGCCAATCGGATTGAACTTGAATCTGATTGGCTGATTCCATCAGCCAATCAGAATATTCCTACCTTAATTCCGATTGGCTGATTGAATCCTATCAGCCAATCGGAATTCGAGGGACGCCATCTTGGATGACGTCATTTAAAGGAACCGTCATTCGGCGAGTAGGCGTCTTTAGAAGAGGATGGATCCGCGTCGGCTGGGAAGAAGATGGCTCCGCTCCGGTAGAAAGAAGATTGAAGATGCTGCTTGATAGAAGACTTCATCCCGATGATGGACTTCCGACTTCAGCCCGATGATGGATTTCTTCAGCCGCCGCTTGGATCCAAACTTCAGCCCGAGGATGGATGTCACTCTTCAGCCCCCCGCTTGGGCTTGGATCAAGACTTCGGACCCTCTTCTGGACAGATCGGGACCCGGTGAGGTGAAGACAAGGTAGGGAGATCTTCAGGGCCTTAGTGTTAGGTTTATTTAAGGGGGGTTTGGGTTAGATTAGGGGTATGTGGGTGGTGGGTTGTAATGTTGGGGGGGGGGGTATTGTATGTGGTTTTTTTCCAGGCAAAAGAGCTGAATTCTTTGGGGCATGCCCCGCAAAGGGCCCTTTTCAGGGCTGGTAAGGTAAAAGAGCTTTGAACTTTTTTTATTTTAGAATAGGGTAGGGCATTTTTTTATTTTGGGGGGCTTTGTTATTTTATTAGGGGGCTTAGAGTAGGTGTAATTAGTTTAAAATTGTTGTAATATTTTTCTAATGTTTGTAAATATCTTTTTATTTTTTAGAGTAAGGTTAGGGGTGTTTAGACTCGGGGTACATGTTAGGGTGTTAGGTGCAGACTTAGGAAGTGTTTCCCCATAGAAAACAATGGGGCTGCGTTAGGAGCTGAACGCTGCTTTTTTGCAGGTGTTAGGTTTTTTTTCAGCTCAAGTGGCCCCATTGTTTTCTATGGGGGAATCGTACACAAGCAGGTTTTTGAAGCTGGCCGCGTCCGTAAGCACCGCTGGAATTTAGAGTTGCAGTGGCGGTAAATTATGCTCTATGCTCCCTTTTTGGAGCCTAACGCACTGAAAACCCAGCCATTCTGTGAACTCTAAATACCGGCGGTATTTAAAAGGTGCGGGGGAAAAAAAGCATGCGTAGCTAACGCACCCCTTTGGCCGCCAAACTCTAAATCTAGCCGTTAGTGTTTCCACCAGCTTCCTCATTGGTTGTTAAGAAAAACACATTCTGACTGTTCAAATATATAAATTGGTTTAAATTTTTTAAGGCCCAAAATGAAATTTTACCCCAAAATCTTTGAATTATTGGGCAGGACCAGAAAAGATGGGTCATATCTGCCAAACTAAATTTGCACCTAATACATCATGGTTTAGCCCCCGCTTTAACCCAATATGAGATGATTTTGGGGGTGATGAAGGTTTGATATAACATCTTAACTTGCTGCTCCCTATAATATTTCCCTGTCATAGCCTTGGCAGTCCTCAACAAAGAGCTCGTCATTCTCGTCACCTCGCTCTGATTTACACAGAACTCAATCCATTTTAACTTGAGATATCTAATATTACTTTGTTCTTGTGCAGTTAATAAAGACTTATAAATAGGTGAGATAGAGAATTTCCCTACCCAAAATAATACTGTTACCTGCTTCAGAAAATCATTGTTCTAATCTAAATCATTCAATCTCAGACATTGTTCGGCGTAATGCCGAAGTTGTAAATATGAAAAGAATTGGTGGTTTGTAATCCCAAATTCTAACTTGCATTCATCAAACGTTTTAGCTCTATTATCTTCCATATTGATTAATTGAGCCATATATCTAACCCCCAGGCTTGACCATGTGCCGAACCTAGCAGACTCATATCCTTCCACAAAAATTGAGGATTCCCTCTGATTGTTATAATTAACACCTAATTTGGTACAAAACCTACGCCAAGCCCGGATAGGTTTTTCTATAACTATTAATCATTTTATTTCTTTTGGAATTAATTTCAGGGGCATATGTACAAGGGATTTTAATTAAAAAGGGGCCACCAGGGCCTCTTCTATATCCTAGATAGAGAAATGCCCTTTCTCAAGAAACCACAAGACATATTTCATATTTACCGCAGTGTTATAGGATTCAAAATCTGGTATGGCCAGTCCTACACCCTTTTTCCCTACAAACATGTTTTTTTTTTCCAAATGAAATGTGTTATGTGCAAAAAAGAATTTAAGAAAAGGATAAGAAAACCTAATCCTCAAAAAAAGACTACAAGAACAGCACTCAGTGGGTTAATGTTTATGCATAAGAGTCTTATGTGCTTCTGAGTTGACTAGACAGACTGAATACCACTTGCGGTGGAGGGGGAGGTAGTGCAAATTAAAACATAACTTTTATTATACACAAATAACAAAATAAAACTGGAAACACTTTATTAAAAACACTCTTAGGGGGGGCGGAGCCTAGCCACGACTCGAGATGGCTGCACACTAAAATTGCTCTGTAGTCCCTTGTGTCTTTTGCTAACAAATTAGTAATTCTAATATCACCAATACCCTACATAATAAGGGGTAATATAAAACTAACACCGAGGACATTGAATTCAACTGCCAGTGACGTGAGAGGTGCGCATTACCTGATAACCAGGCCGTGAGGATACTGGACCTGCCTGCCGCGAGTGGAAGCGGTAACTGCTCAATCAAACCTGCACTCGAGTGGTGATACAGACCCCTCCTGGGTCACCTACAATACAGCTGATCCTTCCGGAAACCCTGCGGCCACCTACCCTGGCCTCCGAAACACCCAGGGGTGTCTGGGCCTTTACCACGTGGCCGCGGGCCGCCGTCGAGTCTCAGAACTAAGGCCCCCGACGCTACCTGCTGGGGCCCACTGAAGACAGATCCGCTCACACGCATCCGGTGGAGTTTCGCCGACCGGACCACTAGCAGATAAGGTAGGGTCCCGAACTGGGTCTATTGACATATAATTCAAAGCTCTATGTGTGCCTGATTCTCCACAGGGAGTTTTGGCCCGCTTGGAGCCCCTAGAGGACTGACCCATGCACAGGTTTGGACTTACAATGTGTATAAAGCCCTGATGTTTCTTACCAATGCTCTGACACACCTTGAAATTACTATGTACTTATACAATGCATTCCAACATTGCTAAAACAGATATATAATATGTGGTTCTTTTCTCTTTTTTTTTTATGATTGTGTGTTATATATACTATACTGCATTGATATTTCTTGTTCCAGGTTTGGACTTACAATGGGTATAAAGGCCTAATGTCTCTTACCAATGTTCTGATACACCTTGAAACTACTATGTATTCATACAAAGCATTCCAACTTTGCTAGAACAGATATATTACATGTGTTTTTTTTTGTTTTTTTTTCTTGAGATTGTTTGTTATATATACTATACTGCACTGATATTACTTGTTCCAGTTACCAGTTGAATTAATAATCTGTTTCAACCGTATGTTCCTAATTATGCCTAGTGTTAGGACAAATACTCGGGGTGGTGTAATGTCACACTAATTTATCTACAACGAGTAGTAAGTCTCAGACCTCGACACAGTTCAACACCCACCTGACAGTCACGATGTACTAGTATACATTTATGATCTCCATTAGCACCCAGAAACTTATTTTACCCAACCTACATGGTTTAATTCTAGTCTGGGAGATACCTGTATAACTAAATCTGGAGATCCCCTATGCCGCACCCTACTAGCGTTTCGGCTTACTCATCTATCACATAAGGTAACTCGCACTTAGCCATCATTAGACGAGTCGGGTGGTGGGGGACTTTCACGGGCCATGACTCCCATACTAATAATACTTGTAGGGATTACGTATGTATGACCCATGTTTTGATTATTACGATTTACTAGTTCGAAAAGTTATATGTTTACTGTTTATGTTATTTATCTAAGAGAAAGACACAGGGACAACTACCCCCCCACAGTTAAGGTAGTATTAACAACCTCTTCCTTTCTATAAAGGAGGTGACCGAGAGAGGGATAGAGGCGAAAAGCGCAATTGGCGTAGTCTGTTTTTCACGCCAATACTTTGCTTGAATTGTTTTCTTAACAAGGGCACTCGCTCCTCTCCTTTTCTCTTGATCCCCCTACTCTTTGATTCCTTATCTTTCCTGTTTCTACTTCAGCTCTCCTCCTTGGTTCTCCTTCCCCCCCTTTTTTTTTTTTTTTCTTCTCTCCTCCCCTTCACCCCTTTTCCCACCTCCTCTTCCTCTTCCCCCCCCCCCAGCACTCGCCCTTTATATTCCAAACCCTTGCACGTGAGACACAGCTTGCTCAACAAACATGGTGAATCAGCGGTCTAAAGCTAGACCGCACCCGATAGAACTCCTAACCATTAATGCAAAGGGAATCAATAGCCCTTCTAAGCGCTCCATCATGCTAAAAGATATGCAAAGGCGGGGAGGCAACATAATCTTTGTGCAGGAGACGCACTTCACACTAGGTCACGAACCTAAATGGTATAGCCGATCCTATCCAATTGCCCATTTTGCATCCGTACCAGGTAAAAAGAACGGGGTGGGAATCCTTTTTAGCGCAGACACACCATTCCAATTATCCCAAAAATACTTAGACCCTGAGGGCAGATACCTGATCCTCACGGGTTCCCTCTTACTCTGGCCAATGTATACTGCCCCAACTCGGCTCAGCACCTCTTTCTCCAGAGAGTCACTCGGAAACTCTTAGAAATGCAAACTGGAGTCCTGTTCCTGGGGGGGAATCTTAATGCCCCCCTCAGCCCCATCCTTGACACCTCCAGTGGCCTTTCTAGCACTCCGCATAAAACACTTAAGCGTATGACTGCCTCACTGTCAGAGCTTGCACTTCACGACATTTGGCGCACGCATCACCCGGCCGATCGTAACTACACATTTTACTCTTACCCGCATCGTAAGTATTCCAGAATTGACTACTTATTTACAGATACTGTGGGCCTAATTATCACTAAGGCCAGTAAAATTCACGCGATCACCTGGTCCGATCATGCACCGGTGAGCTGCTCTATTCAATGGCCAAGTGTGCCTATTACACCTTTTATTTGGAAACTTGATGATACCCTCCTTGATGACCCGGTGTTTGACGCCGACTTTAGGAGAGAAATGGCTGAGTTTTTCCGTCTCAACGCAAATGTGGGAGTGGAGAGGTCCACTGTTTGGGAAGCACACAAATGCACCATGAGGGGCCTGCTAATCGAAAGGAAGGCAAGGCTCAGGAAAATGAGGAAAGGGTGTTACAACACTCTACTAGCACAAGTAGAAACAGCAGAACAGTTTCATAAAGAGCATCCAAGAGATGACTCGGGGATGACACAGCTAGTGCTAGCTAGGAACAACTTGCTGCATTTTGTGCAGGAGGACTACCAAAAACAGGCCCTTATCCTACGTCAGCTATACTTTGAGCAGGGTGACAAACCTGGAAGATTATTAGCTAGAGCAATAAATAGGAGAAAGCTCAAAGCTTTTGTCCATCACATGACCGGCCATGATGGTGTGTCCGCAGCAGACGCTAACTCAGTGGCAGAGATATTCCGGAGTTACTATGAGTCTCTTTATAATTTGAAAAATCTGGCCGGGGTCGCAAATGCCCCACTTTCACCGCAGCGACTGGAGGAGGAGACTTGTGTCTACCTTGAGTCCGTTGACCTCCCGACACTCACGGAGAGGGACAGAGACCTCTTGGACACCCCGATTACTAGGGAAGAAATCCAGAAGGCTGTCAAAGACCTCCCAGCAGGGAAAAGTCCAGGACCTGACGGGTTTGGACTCAAATATTATAAAAAATACGCTGAGATCCTTGTCCCCGTGTTAACGGACCTTTTCACCACCTTGTAAAACTCCCCTGACCTCCCTAAAACCATGCTTGAGGCCCATATAGCGGTCATCCCCAAACCCGGGAAACCTACTGACAAACCTGAGAACTATAGGCCGATATCGCTGCTAAACTCGGATGTAAAGATCCTAGCAAAAGTACTGGCAGCGCGTTTAAACAGGCTACTCCTCGATCTGGTCTCTGCTGACCAGGTCGGCTTTATACCGGCCCGGGAGGCTAGAGACAACACTCTTAAAATACAGCAGATGATAACTTATGCACACCTCCATAACCTGCCACTTTCTCTGGTCACTACCGACGCAGAGAAGGCTTTTGACCGGGTCAGTTGGACATTTATCCGACTGACTTTGGAAAAGTTAGGATTTGGCCCAGGCATTATAAACACCATAATGTCCCTGTACTCTGCACCAAACGCGCGTGTCAGAGTTAATGGCACTCTCTCAGACACCTTTATGATCAACAATGGGACGAGACAGGGGTGTCCCTTGTCGCCTCTTCTTTTCGCTCTCACTATTGAGGTCTTAGCATCCAAAATCAGACACAACCCCTTGGTGAAAGGGCTCTCTATTGGCAGGATCGAACATAAATTGTCGATGTATGCCGATGACGTCCTTCTAACACTTTCGGACTCCGCGTCCTCTCTGAGTCAGGCACTTATAGAAATTAAAGACTACGGAAATGTCTCCAATTTCCTCTTGAACACCTCAAAATCTGAAATCATTAATATATCGGAACCCCCGGATCGCTTTGCTGCATCCACAGCAAACTGCCCTTTGAAGATAGAAAGGAAGAGTATAAAATACTTAGGCATCACTATCACATCTCATACTTCTGAGATAGTTGACCTTAACTACAAACGAATACGCGATGACATCTTAAGAGATCTGGCTAGCTGAAAAAAAAAGTCGATCTCTTGGCTGGGTCGTATTGGTGTAGTTAAAATGAATCTACTACCAAGAGTTCTGTACATTATGCAGACAGTCCGGGCAGCGGCAGCATCTCCATATCTCCAAAGCATCCAAAAGGGCCTTGAGACATATATCTGGAATGGGATAAAACCCAGAATAAGACGATCCATGCTTTACTTGTCCAGAGAGCGAGGGGGTCTCGGAGTCCCGCTCTTGGGAGAGTATCAGACCGCTATCTTCCTCCAGAGAATTGTGGAATGGAGTCATAACTCTGACACCAAGCTCTGGATTCAGATTGACAGGGAGATCCTGCAGAGAAAAAAACGTAGGTGCCCTGGCCTGGGTGTCTAGTAAGAATCGCCTGGTTATTGCGGCTCAGTATCCAATGATCTACGACACCTTTAGGGCCTGGGACAAAACGCTTGTCAGAGATACTTATATCTCAACCCCTACTTCACCAAACGTACCTATATGGGAAAACCCTGATTTGGGGCTGGAACTCCCAAAACACGTTGGGGGAGAGGCTTACACTCTAGCACAGACAGCTTTCTCTAATATTCTTCAAAATACTAAGCTTAAAACCAAGACTGAATTGCTTGAGTGGGATCTGACCACCTTCACGTCTTGGTTCAGAGTGGCTCAGGTCGCTCATTACCTAGACTCTCATGGGGATCGTGGGGCACTGACAAGACGCAGAACGCCCTATGAATCCCTATGTGTGGCGCAGCAGGCTCCGAGTCACTTAATCTCCCAAATCTACCGATTACTACTGAGCAAAGGAGGTAATGCCCTCCCGGCATTTGCCTCAGCGTGGCAAACGGAGCTTGGAATAGATATATCCGCTAGAGATTGGATTAAGATCTTTCGGAAGACAAAGAGAGCGTCTATATCAGCGCGTATTCAAGAATCGCACTATAAACTAGTGAGCAGGTGGTACCTTACACCTCAAAGGCTGTGTAAGATTTACCCTAACACAAGTGGGTGCTGCTGGAGGGGATGTGGTGGAGAAGGGACTCTCCTGCACATCTGGTGGACCTGTCCACACATCCAACCTTTTTGGGAGGAGGTGCTGGGGGAAATGAGCAGAGTCCTGAGGACTATTATCCCCCCTAAGCCAACATACCTGATATACCATGAGCTACCTAAAATTCTGGGAGCTGACAAGCACCTACTTTTCATGTTAATGCTAAATTGTGCCAAAGGGCTCATCCCGCTGCACTGGAAGAGCCCACAGGCTCCCACAGTCTCGGAGTGGAAGCTCAGAGTGGGGGACTTGCTCAGATTAGAGCGTTATCACTTTTTGAAAACTGGAAGATTGGCTATACATGAAATGATGACACTGACTTGGGAGGGAAAGGAATTCTGATCACTATGATTCTTGCATGTCGCTCCGAGGCCCTCTCCCCCCCCCTATCTCTCCTCCCCCTCCTTGCCCAACCCCACTCTCCTCCTCTCCCCTTCCCCCCCCCCCTTTTTTTTTTTTCTCTTCTCCCCTTACTCTTCTTTATTCTCCCTTTATTCTGACCTTTTCTCTCCCGTCAAGCTGGACGGGAGTAGACCTCAGGACATATGCCACCTTCAATGGTATGAAGCAAGCCTACGAAGGTAAATGTTTACATATATATGTTTGTATAACCTGTTGTCAAGCATCTAAGTTTATGTTTTGTTTGATTATATAATCTCCTCAGATTAATCTGAGGTCACAAGCTCAAGATACCTGGATTAAGTTGGTAGTTCACTCACCTTCACTGGACAGGCATGAATCTCACTTACACCTGTCTCTTTTTGTAGACATTTGAACTGTATTGTATGACTTTTCCAGATTTTGATTGTCAATGCTTATCTTTGTGTACCAACATTGCTTACATTCAATAAAGCTTGTTTTGGGGAAAAAAAAAAAAGGAGAGAAATCACCCTGAGGAAAAAAAAAAAAAACACTCTTAGGTTTTCTCTTCAGATGCATGTAATTTAATCACTATTGATAGTCGTGTGCATAATGTGCTTTGTCCAACAAACTGGACCAAGGTTAGTAACAATAATGTGTCAGCAACCTACTTCAGTATTATAAGTATGACTGGTTATGAATAGGATAATTCCCCAAATTAACCTAGTTTAAATGGTTATATGGTATAATCAAGCGGCTTATTGTAGCCGATTCCACAATGTTGTCTCACTAGGGGTTAATTGTAAGCGGAACTCTTAATGAGTAAGAAGCATATAAATAGTTGTAATAATTTAACTCGCAAATTACTTATATCTTGTGAAACTTAAGTGAGTATTGGCTTAAAGGGACAGTCAACACCAGAATTTTTGTTGTTTAAAAAGAAAGATAATACTTTTATTACCCATTCCCCAGTTTTGCATAACCAACATAGTTATAATAATACACTTTTTACCTCTGTAATTACCTTGTATCTAAACTTCTGCTGACTGCCCCCTTATTTCAGTTCTTTTGACAGACTTGCATTTTAGCCAATCAGTGCTCACTCCTAGGTCACTTCACGTGCATGTGCTCAATGTTATCTATACGAAACTCATGAACTAATGCCCTCTAGTGGTCAAAATGCATTCAGATTAGAGGCAGTCTTCAAGGTCTTAGAAATTAGCATATGAACCTCCTAGGTTTAGCTTTCAACTAAGAATACCAAGAGAACAAAGCAAAATTGGTGATAAAAGTAAATTTGGAAGTTGTTTAAAATGACACGCCCTATTAAAATCATGAAAGTTTTTTTTTGGACTTGACTGTCTCTTTAAAATAAGCGTAATCAATTGCTTGTAATACTGTATCAAATATTTTCACAATAATCGTCACAGATTTTGTAATGCTGAGTTTCTATAATAATACAACAACAGCTTATTGGCTCAAAATGGAATATGCAGCTGGTTAACAAAGTCTATATGGATATCTAATATATACTGCCACTGTAGCTCAAAAGTATATCCGGATATGCATAAAGTATCTGAGCCTTTGATGTCAAATCGGGTTAATTACGACCAGATATTGCACGTTATAATATACTACTACCACACAAAAGGTCACACTAAATAATTTATGGTGATAACCAAGGGGTTAATTATATACATTGCTGTATTGGTTATTAAGAAAATCGTTGCTTATTGCGTATCAGTTGTAGGATACTTTTTATACTTGAGAATTAGTTTAAGATTCACCAATGGTAAGTATGTGTTAAATGTTGCCAAGATCCGCAACATAAATAAAAAGTATCAAATATTGTTCTTAGATCAAAGCAAGTGTGTAGATTGTTCCGTTAATACCTGAGTAATGAGCCCCCTAAGCAAGTATACCAATATTATGTAAGTTCAACAAAACAAACTTATATTGCAATGTCGTAGTGCTGGTGCATAGGTTAATTTGCAAGGTACTTAGAAGTGCAAAATAGTAGCGGGACTATACATATAACCGGTTGTTTACAATCGTATAATACACGTTTGAAGCTGTACCTTGATTTATGTGTACAGAGAGATTTATGGTGAAATCAACAGTTTCATTTGTGTTATACTTAGACTGATCATATGTCCCGTTTTGAAAGGGACAATACCGTTATTTTCTGCTTCTTCCCCCGTCCCGTCGTTTTATTAATAATGTACATTTTGTCCCTTTTTTGTTTATCTGATTGCGGCCATCGCCAGTCTAATTTTTTAGCACACACCGCACACAACACTACTAAAAAATGTTAAAGTCCCAGCCGACGGGGAGGGCAGTTTGATTTTCACTGCAGGGTTGGGTGGCCGTGCCCACATGATCCACACCACGTTTATGCCGCCTGCGCTCAAAATTAGGGGCGTGATAGAAAGTGACAGGTCAGACTGAGCTGAAGAGACAGACTTCGAGACGAGGTCACGAGAGGGAAGATAGTTAGAACTACTAGCTAGCCGCCAAGCAAGGTCTTCTAGGAGTAAGGAGTCGGACTAGATCTGTCATCGATCTAAAGGTCATCTGTCTCTGCCATCATTAATTCTGACCATCAGAGAGATAATTCAATAGATCAATTTCTGCAAGAGATGTGCAATGGTAAGAGCCTGACCTGTGTGCCTGTCAATCAATTTAACATTATAAAATTATGCTGCTGCGGTGCAACAGCATGCTAATTATGTTGTACAGTTATCATTAGCAATCAAGTAACTATTTCTACATTTTTCTCAGTTCTTCTATGTAACATTTTTGGGCAATTCAGCTAAAATCTATAACTATTATTATACTAATCAATCCAGATCTTCCAAACACCTGTTCAGAGGCTAAACTTTTACCCTGCCTTTACCAAAAATCAGTTAATATTTTGGGGGAATTTGCCTTGATAACATAGAGGATAATTTGGAAACATTGAGTTAGCTAAAGGGCATGTGATTAAAAAATTCATCATGTTTGTGTTTGGCAAATGTAAAATTGGATGATAAATTTGAATACTTTATGATAGTGGAGATAGTGAGACCAATAACAGAAGACTAATTGTTGGCTCAATAGTTTATATTCATGTCATAAAAGTTAACTTTTGTTAAAATCTTACTTTTTTTCCTATGAATAATGAATATTAACCCGGTCCCGTTTTTGACATCTCAATGTCCCGTTTTTGTCTCAAGGAAATATGGTCAGCCTAGTTATACTCATTACTTTAGCCCCAGTTAAATTACACGTTTGAGCCAGTAGTATTAGCATATAATGATCTCATTTTTGTTTATGTTATAATCATTACTTTAACCTCGATTAAATCTCCGGTTAGACCCAGATGCATATACACATATTACTCTCTTTTGAGCCTAAAGTTTCATACCATGACAAAATGATCTTTTATATAACGATGTTAAGATGCCATCCCTTTGATAAAGCTGTTAAGGCGAAACATGTTAGGGTACTGGTGAGGAGTCCTGGAGCTCCTGTGTTTTAGATAGCCTTAGGCTATTTCTCTGATGCAAACCGCTTATTGTGCGCATTACTTGAAGGCTGATACAGCCAGTCGTGGCTGTTCAGCCGTTACTTTGTATAGTGTGCTTTCATTATCTGACCATTAGCAGACTCAGTGTCTTTTTGTTAACCTTCTCAGGGATGGCATCTTAACATCGTTATATAAAAGATCATTTTGTCATGGTATGAAACTTTAGGCTCAAAAGAGAGTAATATGTGTATATGCATCTGGCTCTAACCGGAGATTTAATTGAGGTTAAAGTAATGATTATAACATAAACAAAAATGACATCATTATATGCTAATACTACTGGCTCAAACGTGTAATTTAACTGGGGCTAAAGTAATGAGTATAACACAAATGAAACTGTTGATTTCACCATAAATCAAGGTACAGCTTCAAACGTGTATTATACGATTGTAAACAACCGGGTTATATGTATAGTCCCGCTACTATTTTGCACTTCTAAGTACCTTGCAAATTAACCTATGCACCAGCACTACGACATTGCAATATAATGGCTAGATTTAGAGTTTTGTCGGTAACGACCCGAAAATCTAACGCCGGCTTTTTTCTGGCCGCACCATAAAAATAACTCTGGTATTGAGAGTCCACAGAATGGCTGCGTTAGGCTCCAAAAAAGGAGCGTAGAGCATATTTAACGAAGCTTCAACTCTCGATACCAGAGTTGCTTACGGACGCGGCCAGCCTCAAAAACGTGCTCGTGCACGATTCCCCCATAGGAAACAATGGGGCTGTTTGAGCTGAAAAAAAACCTCCTAACAATTGGCTGATCCAATCAGCCAATCAGATTGAGCTCGCATTCTATTGGCTGATCGGAACAGCCAATAGAATGCGAGCTCAATCTGATTGGCTGATTGGATCAGCCAATCGGATTGAACTTGATTCTGATTGGCTGATTCCATCAGCCAATCAGAATATTCCTACCTTAATTCCGATTGGCTGATAGAATCCTATCAGCCAATTGGAATTCGAGGGACGCCATCTTGGATGACGTCCCTTAAAGGAACCGTCATTCTTCAGTTGGACGTCGCCGGAAGAAGATGGGTCCGCGGTGGAGGTCTTCAGGATGGAGCCGGTCGTCATCGGATGAAGATAGAAGATGCCGCTTGGATCAAGATGGTTGCCGGTCTGGATTGCCTCTTCTTCCCGGATAGGATGAAGACTTTGGACCCTCTTCTGGACTTCTTCATTGGATGTCTAGCCCCCGCTTGGGTTGGATGAAGATATCGGAGCCAGGACGGATCGGTGTGATACCCGGTGAGGTGAAGACAAGGTAGGATGATCTTCAGGGGCTTAGTGTTAGGTTTATTTAAGGGGGGTTTGGGTTAGATTAGGGGTATGTGGGTGGTGGGTTGTAATGTTGGGGGGGGTATTGTATGTTTTTTTTTACAGGCAAAAGAGCTGAACTTCTTGGGGCATGCCCCGCAAAGGGCCCTGTTCAGGGCTGGTAAGGTAAAAGAGTTTTGAACTTTAGTAATTTAGAATAGGGTAGGGCATTTTTTATTTTGGGGGGCTTTGTTATTTTATTAGGGGGCTTAGAGTAGGTGTAATTAGTTTAAAATTGTTGTAAGATTTTTCTTATGTTTGTAAATATTTTTTTATTTTTTGTAACTTAGTTCTTTTTTATTTTTTGTACTTTAGTTAGTTTATTTCATTGTAGTTATTTGTAGATATTGTATTTAATTAATGTATTGATAGTGTAGTGTTAGGTTTAATTGTAGGTAATTGTAGGTATTTTATTTAATTAATTTAATGATAGTATAGTGTTAGGTTTAATTGTAACTTAGGTTAGGATTTATTTTACAGGTAATTTTGTAATTATTTTAACTAGGTAACTATTAAATAGTTCTTAACTATTTAATAGCTATTGTACCTGGTTAAAATAATTACAAAGTTGCCTGTAAAATAAATATTAATCCTAAAATAGCTACAATATAATTATAATTTATATTGTAGCTATAGTAGGATTTATTTTACAGGTAAGTATTTAGCTTTAAATAGGAATAATTTATTTAATAAGAGTTAATTAATTTCGTTAGATTAAAATTATATTTAACTTAGGGGGGTGTTAGTGTTAGGGTTAGACTTAGCTTTAGGGGTTAATACATTTATTAGAATAGCGGTGAGCTCCGGTCGGCAGATTAGGGGTTAATAATTGAAGTTAGGTGTCGGTGATGTTAGGGAGGGCAGATTAGGGGTTAATACTATTTATTATAGGGTTAGTGAGGTGGATTAGGGGTTAATAACTATATTATAGTAGCGGTGCGGTCCGCTCGGCAGATTAGGGGTTAATAAGTGTAGGCAGGTGGAGGCGACGTTGAGGGGGGCAGATTAGGGGTTAATAAATATAATATAGGGGTCGGCGGTGTTAGGGGCAGCAGATTAGGGGTACATAGCTATAATGTAGGTGGCGGCGCTTTGCGGTCGGCAGATTAGGGGTTAATTATTGTAGGTAGCTGGCGGTGATGTTGTGGTGGGCAGATTAGTGGTTAATAAATATAATACAGGGGTCGGCGGTGTTAGGGGCAGCAGATTAGGGGTACATAAGTATAACGTAGGTGGCGGTCGGCAGATTAGGGGTTAAAAAAATTTAATCGAGTGGCGGCGATGTGGAGGGACCTCGGTTTAGGGGTACATAGGTAGTTTATGGGTGTTAGTGTACTTTAGAGTACAGTAGTTAAGAGCTTTATGAACCGGCGTTAGCCCAGAAAGCTCTTAACTACTGACTTTTTTCTGTGGCTGGAGTTTTGTCGTTAGATTTCTAACGCTCACTTCAGACACAACTCTAAATACCGGAGTTAGAAAGATCCCATTGAAAAGATAGGATACGCAATTGACGTAAGGGGATCTGCGGTATGGAAAAGTTGCGGCTGAAAAGTGAGCGTTAGACCCTTTCCTGACTGACTCCAAATACCGGCGGTAGCCTAAAACCAGCGTTAGGAGCCTCTAACGCTGGTTTTCACGGCTACCACCAAACTCCAAATCTAGCCGTAAGTTTGTTTTGTTGAACTTACATAATATTGGTAGAGTTGCTTAGGGGGCTCATTACTCAGGTATTAACGGAACAATCTACACACTTGCTTCGATCTAAGAACAACATTTGATATTTTTTTTTATGTTGCGGATCTTGGCAACATTTAACACATACTTACCATTGGTGAATCTTAAACTAATTCTCAAGTATAAAAAGTATCCTACAACTGATACTCAATAAGCAACGATTTGCTTAATATCCAATACAGCAGTGTATATAATTAAGCCCTTGGTTATCACCATAAATTATTTAGTGTGACCTTTTGTGAGGTAGTAGTATATTATAGAGTGCAAGATCTGGTCGTAATTTACTCGATTTGACATCAAAGGCTCAGATACTTTATGCATATCCGGATATACTTTTGAGCTACAGTGGCAGTATTTATTAGATACCCATATAGACTTTGTTAACCAGCTGCATATTCCATTTTGAGCCAATAAGCTGTTGTTGTATTATTATAGAAACACAACATTACAAAATCTGTGACGATTAGTGTAAAAATATTTGATGCAGTATTACAAGCAATTGATTACGCTTATTTTAAGCTAATACTCACTTAAGTTTCACAAGATATAAGTAATTTGTGAGTTAAATTATTACAACTATTTATATGCTTATTACTCATTAAGAGTTCCGCTTACAATTAACCCCTAGTGAGACAATATTGTGGAATCGGCTACAATAAGCCGCTTGATTATACCATATAACCATTTAAACTAGGTTAATTTGGGGAATTATCCTATTCATAATTAGTGATGTCACGAACCGCCATTGAATTCAATAGGCAGT